>NW_009209350.1:666-16648 GCF_000690835.1 Fulmarus glacialis
CAAGCAAGCCAGCGTCGGGGCACGGGGCCAGGCTCTGCCGTTTGCCCTCCTGACCCCCCTAGAGGACCTGGGCTGCTGGTGGACACAGGGATGGCACATGCCATGCTTGGGGAGGGGGGGGGAGGGGGAAGGAGAATCACCCATGAGCAGCAGAAAAGGATTTTATTCAAAATTGGAGACTTTGCATGGCTGATCCTTGATCCACAGCTGCCTGTTCCTGAGCCTGGCAGCTGCCTGCAGCACAGTACTTACAGAGATGTTTGCATGGAGCTTGATGAGAAAATGCTTCCTCTTGAAACTCAGTTTGCGAATTTTGGACCAGTTGAATGTGTTGATCTTTGTATTGCCCTGCAAGGACAGACACAGAAGTTAAAGCAGGACGGGGCAAGTCAGAGTTGCAGAAGTACGATGGGCCTGAGCTTGCAGGACATTGCATGAGACCCCGATGCAGCTCTCACTGCTGCTGGGGTCTGAGGAAGGGGCACCAGGATTTGGTGGCTGACCCTCCTCTCCATCAGTTGGTCCCAAAAATGGGAATTGAGATTCAGGGTTTAACTCTGCCCACTGAAGCTATTTGTAAAACTCCAGGATCCCAAGACAAACCTCACAGAGGTGAAGGCAGAGCATCCCATCCATCCCAGCTCATGAGTCAGGTGAGTTAATGCAACATCAGCCCGCCAAAATAAATAAGACCCTCCTCTCTTTTGCTGGGAAGCGTAGCAGAACTCAGCTCACTCCCATACCTTTAGACCCAGCTTAAGCAGTCTGCAAGCGTGCCTTACCCCTCATTATCATTATGCATCTAGACGCAGCCACACAACACTGGTGGCATGGCAGGACCAGGTAAAATTGTGTTTCTCCATGCTGTGGCACCAAGACCCTTTCAGCTTTCTGGGAGAGCCCAGATTTTAATGGGCTCACAGATGCTCTAATCATGCGTGAGGGGTGTTTATGGCTCTGAATAAATAACTGGGTCTGGCAGTGCTAATTATGAACAGCAGACCCACAGTTAGGATTCTCTTTTTTTTCTGCTCTGGCAAGATGTTCCTAGGTTGAAATTAGCCGGTGTGGGAGGCAAGCACTGCTTCACGCTGGCTGTGAGCAAGTCTGTATTTTATTCTGCAGCTACGCCGTGATTACAGCATTATGTAATTGCACAGACGTGAGGTGGCTATTTTCGCTGGAAGATTATACGGTGAACACATGTGACGCAGCCATGTAACCTGTGGTGCTTACACGGCCGTGCTCGCTGTGACAAGGGCCAACAGAGCCGGGGCAGGCACGGCGGCGAGCAGCTGGCACAGATGGGGATGGTGGGGCCAAGCCCCGCAGCAATGTGCCGGAGCATCACCTCCGCACCCAAGGTCTGCTGGGGCATGCTCCCTCTTGTAGGATTTGGGAGGGTTTGGAGCATGCAGTGGGGAGGAGAAGGGTCCCCCCCAAGCAGAGGTGACGTCCCTGGGGAAAGGCCACCCCACCTGGGTGCTGGCAGCCTGCCCCGTGCCCCGGGCTCACCCGCAGGACCAGCACCCCCATGTGTGCCACGGCCAGGTTGATCTGCGTCCCCTCGCCGTCGCTGGCAGGGTGCGGGCGAATCCCGTACATCTCCAGCTTCCTGGCCACATCCAGCAGCTGAATGTCTGACTCAGCCGGCGTCTTCCCGCTGGAGACACAAACACGCCAGGAAGCAACAAGAGTGAGAAGGCAGCTGCTGAAATGGGCTGAAAAAATGCCATTTTGATGTGCATCACTGCCCGCTGATGGGAATGGCCCCGCTGGCAGGTGCCTGTCGGGTGCTTTGGGTGGGCAGCCGTGGTGCGGAGCAGCCCTTACCCATGTCTCCGGTGGTAGTGCATGATCTTGTTGTCCAGGTACTCCTGGTTGGGCAGGTACCTGTGGGTAGCCAGGTGCTGCTGGTCCATCTCCTCGTGGAAGTCGCCCAGCTCAGCTGCAGGGAACATGGGGAGAGCAGGGTTAGGCTGCGAGGGGGTCACTGCAGGGGGAACCCCTGGCTACACAACCAAAGCAAAGCCCCGTTGGGCCCCCCTCCCCAGGGAAGGGGCACCGTCCCTGCGGGCACTCGCCTGCCCTTACACTGCAGCAGGTGGGAGACAAGCAGCGCCGCGCTCTTGTCGCTGCAGGGCAGCTGCCCCAGTGCCAGGTCCTTCTTGATCTGGAGGGTGAAGAGGTACCTGTGGAGGGGGACAGGAACATGCCCCGAGGTGGGGCCGGGCTCAGCAGAGAGCCTGGCGCTGGGCTGAGCCCTGAGGGCTCTGCTGCGGGGGGGCTGTCTGCCCCCGCGCCTCTTCCTGCACTTGCCCATCCCTGCACTTCAGCCCAAGGGATGCAGGTCTGCGGGGTCTCGGGAGGAGCACGCAGCCCCTGCAGAAGGCTGCAGCTGGGCACCACCATGACCAGTATGCCCCTGCCATTGAAATGCCCATTAGTAGGTTTCAGAGTTAACATTCCTTTATGCTTTGTAGGGCATTTGCATCTCTCGGGGCTAATATGTTCTGCAGAATCACTGTCTTAGTTTTATTCTTAGTTCCTGTTCGCAATGCTTTCTCTAAAACGTAAGAGCTAACAATGTCATTTTTAAAAATAAAATTAAAGTTCTTCTTTGAGAACACAGCTTGAGGCAGGAGCTAGACTGAGTAAAGTCAGACTTGGTGCCCAACTGCTAAAGCATTTGGCAGTAAACAAATTGCAGCCTCTTAAGACAGCTGATCCTTCAAGTGGATTTTGTTTAAAAACAGAGGATCAAGAAAAGATACTCCCTCGGTTTTTGTTTTGTAAAGTACAGAACTCTTTAAATACTTAGGATAAGCACTGCTTGCAGACAGGTTCAGGTGGATTAAGATAAGGAATTAAACACATGCTTCACAATTACAAAAATATAGGACTGTGCGGTAAGAAAGTAATAGAACAAGTACTGTACCTGGTCAGCTCTTCTCTCAGATGGCCGGGGTCCACTGGGAAAAATTTCACCATAAATTTGAAAAGAACCTCCTTAGGATCTTAAAACACAACATCTTCATAAGTTTTCTTTTACGTGTCTATTGAGAACATTTACAACTCTCTTCACACATGCTGTCTCCTTACAGAGTAAATTACTCTGGGCCCTTACAAGTCAGGGCTGGAAGCCCAAACGACCTGCCTGCCCAGACCCCCAGCATTACCAGTGGAAGCCAATAGGGAGTTGGGCACCTAAATAATGCTAAAGAGAAAATACCCCAGTAATTCTTTAAATTGCAAAGACCCCTGCCAGGAAGGGGGTTTCCGTGGAGTGGTGCCACGGGTGCTTGTCTGGAGTGTGGCCATCAGCAGGGCTGTGCATTAAATCCAGCCCTCCAAGCACTTGGGATGCAACAGCTCCATAGGACGTTGTTTGGTAATGCTTTTTTGTGGGATGAGTGAGAGCAAGCAGCCAAGCCCAAGGCAAAGAACATGGAGGGAGGGAGGCAATTTTGTAGGCACTGACTGTCCCAGGACACCGTGGGACAGCTCAGGGGCTTCTGGAGCGACAGGGTCCTGCAAGAGCAGGCCAGAAGGGACATCGAAAAAGAAATCGGTGCTTGAAATAATCCCACTTCTGGTGCACCCAGAAACGGGAGGCTCTTTACCAGGCTTTCCCCTTACAGGGAAATTCATGCAAACACTGTACTGCAGCCTCCCTGTCTGTGGCAAATACTGGGGTCATGGCGTCATGCTCTTGACCACCTCCTGGTCATCACATATTTGGGGAAAATATCATTTGGTTCATCGCGGGGGTGGAAATAGGCATAGGCTGAAAGGGGCACTGTGCTAACATTGGTTGTGGCTATGGCAGGGGATGCTGAGCCTGAATTCAGGTCAGGTTCTGCAGCATCTCCGTGCAGCGGCATGGCGGGGGCGGGGGGCTGGAGAGGAGCGGCAGAGCCTGCGAGGCACTCGGCTAACCCTGCTTCATGGCTCACGCCACGCAGGCATCTGGGCTGCTAAGAGCTGCAAAGGGGAAAGGAGGGCATGGGGAGAGCGATGCCTGCCGCTCTGCCAGCACAGCAGTGCGCGCACACGCACGCACGCACGCAGCCGCCCCTGCTCCTCCGCCAAGCTGTCAGGTTATTAACAGCTCAAGACTAAAATGGTGCAGATACCAGATTGCAAAGGCAGTGGTATTTCTACAGGATTTTATACGGACTGTGGTGTCTTTGCAAACAATTCTGCCCAGCCTCATGTTATAAAATGAGCTCAGGTAAATGCTGGAATCCAGAGCCCCTGTCCCCAAACAATAACACTGCACGAATGTGTCTGCGCTAGTGGGCCACTGGCAGTGATTTAGAAGAATTTTATTCTTGAAATACTTACTTTTGACTTGCTTTGTTATGGGTTTTAGTGGATCCAACCAGACCTGAAATAAGGCAATGAAGAACTGGGTGAAAAAACGGCACAAGAGACAGGGAATAAAAGCAGCAGCAGCATGCTAGAATGCAACACAAAAGTGTTGGCCAGCTCAGCTGCTGCAGCAAGCTGTCCCGCTGTGCAGCCTCGCACGGATGGCTACGGGTAAACCCCATGGCCGTGGCTATCACCGGGGCTTTGCCAACCAGCTTGTGGTTCCCCTCGTAACTCCCATTTTCAAGGGTTTTTGTTGAAATTTTCCATCTGGTATTTCAGGGAGGTGCTAGCAAGCCCCCAGCCATGCGAGTGGTCGCTGCGAGGATGCGGCACGGTGCAGCACCGGGGCCCCGCGCCGCGAGCCACACTCACGTGGTTCCCAGCCTGGCTGCGAAACTCCAGCCCAAAGTATTCCTTCTCCGCAAGGTTGAGGTGGCCGCAGGTGAGGTTGAACAGCCCTTTTCCGCAGGATTTTTGCTAGTAAACAAACACACCATGGAAGCAGCGGGTTAGGCAACGCCGACAGCAGCGGTGGTGGGATTTCAGTGAGATGGGGGAGAAGTTTTTGCTCCCTGCCTTCACCCCGAGAGGAGCTGTGGGATTTTTCCGGATCATGCTGCAGCAAAACTTCACTCAATAAATGCTGTTGGCTTGAGCATGTGGGACAGGACAACTGCACGCTGTGTGCCCCTTATCTCTGCTCTTGGAAATCAGATTCCTTCTCATCACTTCTCTCCTTTATTACGGAATGTAAACCAGAAAGGAAAGGAAGAGGAAAGAAATCTTGCTTTTGGCTCACCTTTTGCAACCATCACTGTCCGGGCACCTCTATCCCTGGCAAACCAGTGAGCGATCCCCAGGACAAGCATCCGCCTGAACCAGGGACAGCCTTGCAAATGTGCTCGATTAAGAGCAAACGGGAGCAAACCTCAAACCTGCGCTGCGAGCCTGTGTGCCCCGACAGCTGGTGACCGGATTGCCGGGGACAAGCTACTATTATGGTTAATAGTAATTAACAGCAACAGGACCCTGTGGAGATCCTGTGCCTTGGGCCCTGGGTCATCCGTGCACTTCAGCAATATTAATTAAGTGGCACTACATGCTGATAAGGGAGGCCAGGCTGTAGTTATTCCCGGTAAACAGAAACACTTGGAGGGTGTTTTGCTTGACTTGTTGCCGTGCTGTGTGACACGGCTGGGGAACAACCCGGCAGGCCCCTGACTTTGGAAAATGCTCCAGAAAGCACCAGAAATGAACCTGGCAGTGACCCCAGCAAAAACCCTGCTACTCCTTTATCAACTCGTGCAATGCAGACCAAAAATGAGCGTGGGTTAGTGCAAAAGCAAGCTGGAGCAGAGAGGCTGGGTTAGACAGCTGCTAAATTACGGCATTTCGGGTGATGGAGGTGAAGGCAGGCTGCAGCTCCCCGTGCCAGCGGCTGCTCCCAGCAGGGACGGGAGGGACCCCGGCTGCTGGCGGTGATGCACACTAATAACCACCTTTCACGGCTTCTCCTGGGATGAAATTGCTGGCTCTGTGCTGAAAGGCTGCTGAAAAGTGATAGCGTAATAACAGCATTTGCTCTGCAGCACTCCCGGTTCTCCTCAAAATTACTAGATCACAAGCGTAATTAAAACAATTAAATGTTTCTTTCCAAGCTAGAATTTTCTAGCATGAAAGGCCTTAGCCTTTGTCAGGCAGCCAGGAAAGACAAGCATTTCTTACTGGGTTATTACCCACCACATGTCTGCTGGGAGCGACCCGCTTTCCTCCAAGCCCAGCACTGCCCAGGGCAGTGGAGATGAGCTGCTCCATCCCCAGGAAAACCTGCTCACTGGGGAGAAGCAGCCCTGTGATGCAGGGGATGGTTTAAAAGCAGAAGCTTTCCTCTTGCAGAGTGGTGCTTGCAGGTGCCCCATCCTGGGTTTGTGGGGTACCGGAGGCCCCGACTTGCGCTGCTGCAAGCACCGGGGTACAGTTGTGCTCGGGACTGCATCAGGCAAGAGCAGGGGGCTGTGCCGGAGGAGCGCAGCGCGAGGCAGGAGCATGACATGTGGGGCTGGGCACCCCACGTCCGACCCTAAATGTGCCTTTGATGATGTTGCAGGGCCAGATTAGCACCCACAGGCAGAAACCCCTGTGTGGAAAACGGTGGAAAGGAGAGGCTGTGCTCGCCCCTCCTCTCCACAGTGGAAGCAGCTGGGACTGTAAGCAGGGTAAGAAAGCAAAAGGCACATCCAGAGGAAGACAGCAATGGGTGTGACACAGGGGAACGCTCACACCCGTCCCCAAAGCACACCCTGGCAGCACTTGTGCTCCAATGGCAAAGCCACGTTTCTGCAGCAATCCCCATAGCACGGCTGCTGCAGCCAGGTCTGTGGTTTAGTGGCGAGAGACAGCTCGTGGGATTTGATGTGGTCTTTCCTCACCACCTTGGGAGATGTCCCCTGGTCGGTGTCTTCTGTATGGCCACAGCTGGCATGCAATGACATGCACCAAAAGCCACCAGCCTCAACGCTCCCCATGCCCTCGCTGGACCAGCTCACATGCAGCCAGCTCTCAATGATTTCCCACCTTTCCTCATCATAAGAGACATGAGACCACAGGAGACTTTGTCCTTTGCTCAGCCCCAGAAATTAGTTTTCTGGGTTTGTTTGGTTTGCCTTTTCTTTCTTTTTCTCTTTCCCACTGAATCTTGTCCTGTAGCAAATTCCACTAGCAGAGATGCCCAGGCTTTGTTTGCCCAGGCTGCAAAGTGGTTCGCCCTTTCTGTGATGCTCTGGGAAGGCTCCCGAGGCTGCCCGGGATCAGGGCTGCTTTGTTTAACCTTTTCCAGAGAGAAGAGGAGTGACTTCATGGGCAAGAGCACATGCCAGGTCACAGCTCTAGGAATCCAGGGGGGAAAGAAGAAGGAAGGCAGCTTCGCAATATTTCCTCTCAAGAAACCCATTAAAGGCTGACCTGTGACTGTCCCGGTGCCCTCCCAGGGCAAGGTGCAGGGCTCGCTGGCATAGCTGGCAGCATCCCAGTAAGATCCCACCCATGCCATGGCTCAACCTGGGGTGTTCAGCAAGGAGGACACAACAGGGGACATTCGGAGACGTGCCAGGCCCCCGCCTTCCCCCGCCCTGGGGGCTCAGACTTGGCTTGTCGGCGCCATCCCAGGAATCACCTCCAGCGCCCAGCCAAAGGAAATCCTGGGAGCTCAGTGGCCGCAGAGAAGGTGCCAGGTCCCGGCTGTCGGCGAGGATGGGGATGGAGGCAGAAGCCTTCTCGGGCCAGCACCCAGCACTGGGAGAAGAACTCATTCCCGTGCAAAGCCGGAGTGGAAATGAGACCTCGCTGCACGTGCTGGCAGCTGTGATACCCACATGAGGCAGGTATAGATTCATACACCGAGCGCAAGGCGGAAAGGGAATCAGGCCCACCAGGTTTTCTCTCTTTTGTCCTTTTCCCTCCCATTATACTGAAGTGCCACACATTCAAAAGAGCTTTCCAAAGTCAGGAGAGGTTTAGGAAGAGTTGCTTGAAATATCTGCTCAAAACTTAGCCCAAAGCGGTCCTTTTATGATGGAGAAGTCACTAATTCAACGACGCATTTATCATACCCATAGAGCATCAAATGCATGAAATGCCTAAAAGGGGTTTCCAATACCGTTCCATGCTAAAAAAGGAAATGACCAGTTCCTCTAATGGAAGCTATTTGCTGCAATAACATGTCGTGCAGAGCTATAGTGCTGTAAGTGTTTTGGGCAAATAAGAAAGCAGAGATGGAAAAAAATGCAGCAACATTGTACCAGTATGTTTTAAACTGTCTCTCACTATGCGCTGATCTAATCAATACGAAAAAAAAGGGCATTTTAAAAAATCTAGTCTCATTTTTAAGCTGACTCCAGGTCTAGGATACATTAATCAAACTAAATCAAACAACTTCCATACTGCGCCAAGGGATGGAATTGCTTTACAGTCCTCTTTTGAGCAAAATGCTATCGCAAAGAAATGGAGCAGTGCGTCGGAGACCAAGCAGTTCTCAGCTATGCTATAAAACCAGAGGACAGGACAGTCTAAGAAATGTAATAGGACTTGAAAAAAAACAATTTTATATTAAACGCTCTGGTCCCATAGGAGATGCAGGTAAGTGATAGAACAGATCTACTTGAATTAGCTAATTCAATTGGCTACTGTGATTATCAAATCCTAACCAACAGTAAATGCTCAATCACATTTGTAAAAAGATGTGTTTCTAAGACATAGTCAAGATATATCTAGTTTCAGTTATCTATAGACATATATATAAAAATCTAACACTATAGATATTAATATTTAACATTTAAAACCTATTTCAGAGCTAGCATTTATTAAATGTGAATTATTAATGACTGTGTTGTGGGACACTGTCATGCAGAAAATAAGATACAGTGAGTTTTTTCCCTCAGCTATTCACAAAACGACACAGTTTTCTTTTTCAACTGAAAGGCCAGGAAGAGATGCATGCAGATGTTTCTCACCAGGAGTAATTTGGTTAAATATGCTATTTTTATTCTGTTCCCAGACTTTTCTTCCTTGTTGAATGCTTATACTGGCAGCCAGACAAATGAGAGAAGAACTCGCTACTTGTCAAGAACATCACTTCATATTACCTGATTTCCAAAAGATGACACCAGATGAGTAAGAGCCATTCCTCCTTCTTTATAAATAATGCCAATAAGAGGCGACAGCAGGAGTGTGTTGGTGCTGAAAGACACTTAGCAATCAATCAGCACTACAACCTTTTTTTGGGAGGTTGGGGTTTTTTTGCTTTGTTTTTTTTTGTTGTTGGTTTTTTTAAAGCTGAAAAACAGAAGCTATCAGAGAGCATGCAATACTTCAGAGCTGCCACAACTTCATTAACTAGCACAAAAACCCAATAAGAATGCAATACCCACTTACATCAACTACAAAGATCTTCTGGGAGTCATCCAGAAACTGGACTTTCAGGTGCAGCATCCTCGAGCATGCGGCTGGGCGTGCGGCAGGCGCGGCAGTCCTAGCGATGTGAGCGATGTGCCGGGAAGGGAGTCCTGACTCTTCTTGCACACATAATTTCCCTCTCAGCTGGATGGAGAAGGCTGCAGTCACAGATGTGGAGCGGAGGCTGGAGCAAAGGAACTGAATGCCTGAAAACAATTTAAAAAAAAAAAAATACTGATACCTCCCCTGGTTTAAATATCACCACTGCGTTAAAGGAAATTTTCCCCCTGTGAATTATGGGTGTATTAATAGGGGAAAGGCTGTGCAGCAGCTCTGCAAGAGTGACACTACTGGGGCTGAGATAAACACTGAGCTTTCACAGCTGGCAGTGAGCAATGCAAGGCAAAGCAAGCCCACACTTCATACCGCGGGGTCAGGGAAGAAGATCCGAGCGACTCTCCTGCCAAAGTCACCGAGCAGCGTCACCTTTTCTCTGGTCTGGTTAAGGTGCACTAAAAGAGCCGCTGGCCAGCAGCCGTGCGCTCGGCCGCTGCGGCGAGTCTCACGCTTGCTCCGTGAGGTGGGCAGGTAATGTCCTATCTGCTGAGCAGATGTGTGCAGACCTGGCAATGGGTTGAGGTACTTCGCTGGAGACTGGGAAATGTTTCCAACCGAACTTGAAACCAGGTGGGAGTCCTTGCCGGGGAGGCAGAGGAGGACCTGCTGCTAATTCCTGGCTCGCACCCTGGTTTGGCAGCTTAGTGAAGTCTCACAAGCCTTTGAGACAACCTGGTTCCCGTTTCACACCTGAAAAGCTCACATCCCCACACACTAGCTCATCCTCCAAGTGCCAGAGCCAGCTGCCCACCTCGAAATCCCCAGGGCTCAGCCCTGGCTGCCGGGAGCAGCCTCCCCACGGCGTGGTGGGTGCCTGGGGCTTGCACTCGCGCTGTTTCTCTGTTCTCTGCCCCAGCTAATGCGGGGCCGCGAGGAACCGCCTGACCTTTCTGGCTGCTCTTGTCCGGCAGAGCCCCCCGATCACTGAGCATTTGGACAAAGGCAGAGTTTGGGCAGGAGCCCTCCTCTTGCAGAAATAAATACACTGAGTAGTGCCAAAAGACAGGCGCTGGACTGTTACATGGGATCGTTATTGCTGCTGCTGCTGGAAAAAGCCACAACCATGCATGATCCTGTGGGACCCAGAGGGATGGAAATGCATCCCAGCAAAACGAAAAAGCCACATTAAGTGCTGCAGAGATCTTGCTTGTTGCTTCCTTCCTAGTTTCCAATGAAACATCCACTGTAAGTCACTCCAAGCCATTTGCTGTGGTCCCTTTTATGCTTCCCAAATATTCCTGGGGTTGTCAGGACAGAGTCTGTCAGAGTACACACTTAGCTTGCCGTCTGGACTGCACAGAGGAAAAACGTAGAGCTTTTTAGCTATAGAAAAACTTATTAGTCTTCTACTGACCAGGACAAAAAAGAAGCATAAAAGTTAAAGCAAATCTGCTTTTCTGTGTGAATCTGCTCCATAAAGAAGCTGAGCTCATCTTCTGCCAGTGGCCAGGAGGGGCTGTCTGTACCGAGCGTCCGAGGACCAAATTCCCAGTGCTGCCCTTGGCCCAGAGTCGGAGCTCTTTGTGTCACGGGAGAAGGGCGATGTCACGTACAAACCATCTGGGGGGGCTGAGTGCACTTTCTCTCTGCAGTTTTAAATGTTCATGCCATCAAATATTGATGGGTATCGAGGAGAAAAGCAGCACTCCTGTGAGCGTCCCACCCGTCGCTGGCACGGCTCCGCCGCAGCACTGGGAGCACAGCAGGAGCACTGGACCGGCAGGAAGGATGCACGGGGTGTGATGGAGGAGACCCCAGAAGAAGCCAAACTTCCCTGCTACAGGCTTTCCTGGCATGCTGGGGGCACCGACCCTGGGCTCCATGGATGCTATTAGAAGCCGAGCACCGGCCAGCGTGGTCGTGGGTGGAAGAAAAGGGGGTTTTTTCCCTACTGTGGCATGAAGGAAGAGGACTGTGTTGGGTTTATCAGGGCCTTTAGCCACCCTGAAGAGGCATTCATGCAGACAGTGTGGAGCCAGCAAAGGCAAACAAGGTAAATGAGGGCTTTTTTGGAGTAGGAGAGTAAGGGATGGCCAGAAGAGATGTGACCTGGGACATGGGGATTGTTGCTGAGAGCAGAGAAGATCCACTGCCTCAGCAAAGAGACCCATTTTACCCCCATCTATCATCTCCTTCCTTCTGGAGGCAACTTTGGGGCTGGCGGGAGCAGGACACATGGGGAGCACCAGCAGCCCAGGAGGAGCAATCCTGGCTCCCAGTCTGAGTCAGTGCTGACCTCCAGCCAGACATGTATGTCCTCCTTATCCACGGGAGCAGAGAATAATGTGCAAATGGTGCGGGAAAGCATGGAAAAGGTGAAGAGTGAGTGCAGCCGTACTGGCAGGCAGGGAGGGGACCCCGAGCAGCAGCAATGGAGCACGGCATGGTCTGAGCAGCAGCACGTCGGAGTGAGTACTGCTTCAGGGCCATGTTTGCTCGGCCCGTGATTTTTAATAGTCTGGACCCCATTACCACCATCCTGCATTGCACCAGCTCTCCCAGGGAAGACTTCAGTCCACCAAGTGCATCCGACCCCTTATTAGGCTGGATGGTATTGCCTTGAATCAGGGTCTTCTTCAGCCTCTCAGACACCCTGGTGTTTGCCAGGATGGACTGAGCACAGCAAGAAACAAGAAGTCTCCTTCATCCCAAACCCCACTGCCCCTTTTCCAAGCTGAATTTTCATGCTGGTCTTTAGGGTTTGCTCGTTTGTTCCCCTGCCGGCCCCGGAAGCGGGGGGAGCCCGCAGGATGTCTGACGGAGAGCTGAGTCACTGCGGTTACGCTCCACGGAGCCTCCCGAAACGGTGAGCCACCAGCACCGGGCAGCGAGCGAGTTCAGCAGTCTTCCTCCAAAAGGGCTCACTTTGGGCCCTGGGGATGGGCGAGGAAACGCCCCAAATGTCCCCAGTCCCTCCCCAAGTCACTCCTGAGAGAGCAGCGGGCTCTGAGAGAGTGAACTCTGGCAGAGAAGGTGCGTAACGTGTGTGGGTACCTGCGGCTGCGAGGGCAGGCTCCCGGCAGAGGCAGGGCAGAAGTGCCCGGCCACCAAGGGACCGCACGCTGCTCCCCCTGCATCACTGTGGTCACAGCTCTAGCGCTGCAGTACCATGTGCTTTGTCATGCTTATCTTCAAATTCGGTTTAGAGGAAAGGAAAAGAAGATGGCTAGATAAAGTCATGGAATAGAGATCTGCCAGGGGATTTTAAACACCATAGTCCAAAAGGCAAGAACCCGTACCCGGCTCATGGCTGAGAAGGAGAAGCACTCACCCTGTTTTTCACACTCAAAGCGTTTGCTATTGGCAGCTGCCGGAGACAGGGACTCACCTAGGCAGACTTTGGTCTGTGGTGGCCTTTCATACACTTACATTAGACCTCCTCTACCTCAGCTGGAGCTGCTTGGAGAACATCCACATCCACTTCTCACCCAGCCATAGCCCTCCCCAACTGCAGGGCCAGCGAGCAACAGGGCTGCTTACCAGCCAGCGCTGGGAGCAGGCTCAGGCACAGCCAAAGTCCTTCTGAACAGCACTAGGCACACGAGAGGAATATCATCAGCTGGTTAATAAATCCAAGACACAGCACCAATACTGCAAAACAGGGAAATGTCTTTCCAGAATAGGGAACCTACAACGGTCGTGCTGCCACACCAAAAGGAATTGTTTCACTCTCAGCTGGGGTCCTGGCTTAGGTACTAGTTGCTTTAAATTTTTTTATAAAATACCCCCCCAAAAAAGGTATTTTCAAAAAACAAGGCCTGAAAGAACTGAGTTTGTTTGGCTTAAAAAGAGAAGAAAGAGGGAACAAAGGTCTCCTGATACATGCGGGACCATTCCAGAGGGACAGGTTGGCTGTGCTCCCAATCTATGGGGAAAACAAAGAAATTGCAGGAAAGATCTGAGTTAGGTCCTAGGAAAGACCCTTAAACTATGACGCAGGAGAAATACTGGAGCAGGCTGGAAAAACCAGGGACGACTCAGACACAAAGTCTGCTAGGGACGGTCCAGGCACATTTGGTCCTGCCTTTAAACCTTTAACAATGACTATCATTTTTCATTCACTTCCCAAGTCATATTATATCTTGAGCATATCTCAACAGCTACAGTTGACTCGCCAAGTCCTGCCCATCTAAAAACTTCTCCCCCAGAACCATTCTGTTTATTGAATATAACAAACAATGATGCATTTCCGCAAAATTTTGCTTGCCAAACATCACCTAAATAGTCTGACATCACGATGCTGTAACTTATTACTCATAAGTAATTGCTGGGAAAATGGAAATTGCATTTTTAATTTCGTGGTTTAGGTGGGGTTTGCCCATTAGCTTCCAACTGCGGGATCAGGCTTCTCTGACCAGCACTTTGTTTTGATATCAGAAGGTGACATTACGCAGCAGCATTTTTTCTCCAATTTGCCCCAATCCTGCCCAAGAACATCCTACTGTGGTGCCTCCTCACCTCGCCAGCATTCCCACTGAGAGCTGTATTTACGGCAATGCAACATCATAAATATTACTCTCTGAAAGCAGCTCCACAGACACCCTGGTGTTCGTCAGCACTAATAACTTGTCTGCAAAACTGGATGAGACCGACAGGAGGGGAGCAGCTTCTGTGCATGAACGCTGACAGAAGAAGTGAAGGGGAACACCCCTAGCATTAGGCTGGAAATTAAGCCAAGCTTAGAGAAGAATTGCACCCTCTGACAATCTCACACCGGCTGGTGGTTCCAGTACAGGTGATGACACGATTACACACTAGCTATACAAATTATTTGCAGCAGTGCTCAGCTGGTAAGGATTACAAGATAAACAGGGGCAGGGGTTTTGGGAGCGGTTCGGCTGCTGTGCAGGCAGCTCTCCTGCAGGCAGGCATCCCAGCAAAACCAGCAGATCCGAGTTCAGTACAACTTGCAGGCACGTGTGTGGGAGCAGAGCGTGACCCTGACGTGGTGAGAAGCATGGTGCCATTTCAGCTGCTAGACCCGGTTGCAATAATAATAAAAAAAGAAATAGGTTTAGCTGAGTTTAAGCACTAAGCCAAATTAAAAGTCAATTGCCCTAATGTCCCTGCTTTTTTTTTTTTAATAAACGTTTCTGATGCTCAAGGAAGCAGAGTCATATAAAATCTTATTCTTGTGATTATATTTTTATTTCAGCTTCAGCAGCTGAGGAAATGGGTCTTTTTACCTACCTGTAATAACAAAGTAGGAAATTATAGATAACCTCTATTATGCACGAAAGACTCCAAATACGATTGCAATTCCAGACACCCGACAAATTAACTGTAAGAGCAAAAATTTCTCTGAAGTCCTGTTAAGATATACTCACACCATGCTACCAAAGTCCTGAAATATAAATTTATTTCTATCTATCTCTTCTGTTTTCAACCTGTGCAGAACGGTGCTTGATTTCCAGGGACAGAGCTCAGCCCCGCTTTGAGGACTATTCCCAGGACGACCCAGATCTTTGCTTCCAAGCTCCCTCTCCTGGTGGTTGTGCCCAACGACAAATACAGGTGACAATTCAGTTTGCAGGGATGAGCAACTCAGTACAGCAATAACACGCTCTATCATGCATCGATGTATACTGTTGATTTTTCTTCCTTTTTCAGGTTTTATATGCTACATAAAAACTACTACCAGGCACCGAAGAAGGCAGTTTGTTGTAAGCAAATGCAAACGGTAGCACAAGCTATACAAGAAACTAAATAATAGCCTGATTCTGGTATTATCCAGAAGACAACATTATCTCATTTTTAATATGCCAGTTGCGCTCTGTTGTTGGCACAGCTATATAAAAAACACTCAGTCATGCTTAATTCAAACAGATCACTGTGAAGACACGAGAAAGCAATTTATACAGAGAAAGAAAGCCTCATGACTGTATCGAGTCAAAGGAGCGCTGATGCCTCCAAAGACTCGGGCATCTCTTAGCATTAGTCATTTCCAGCTAGGGAGATGCATCTTACTGCATCTATGTAGTAGTACAAAGCACAGGACTTGCATATACTGTCCTTAATTTATTTCAAGCATGAACTGTTCCTGGTCCACTTGCATATCCCCACGCCAACAAGATAAAGCAGTGTAAGCTTACCTGTAATCCTGAGACAAGGTCTCTGGATGCCCAGGCTCTCTGTCCTCGCTAGTGCTGTCAGGAAGTCAAACCAATCAATCAACCCCCTCCCTAAGGCTCTCCATGAGTCACGTGCAGATCTTTCCTAAGTTGTGCCCCAAGGAAAAAGACTTAGACCTGTGCTGGTTTTGGCTGGGATAGTTTTCTTCGCAGTTGCTAGTATGAGGCTATGTTTTGGATTTGTGCTCAAAACAGTGTTGATAACACAGGGGTGTTTCAGTCACTGCTGAGCAGCGCTCACACAGAGTCAAGGCCTTTTCTGCTTCTCACCCCACCCCACCAGCGAGGAGACTGGGGCTGCACAAGAACTTGGGAGGGGACAGAGCCGGGACAGCTGACCCCAACTGACCAATGGGCTATTCCATACCATATGACGTCATGCTCAGCATATAAAGCTGGGGGAAGAG
>NW_009209351.1:0-21047 GCF_000690835.1 Fulmarus glacialis
CAGCCTCAGCTATGCAGAGTTTCTGATAGTGTCAAGAAGTGCTCAACTGCCAGACTTCAATACACCAAGGCCAAAGTTTCGTGGAAATTTCTGAGATCAACAAGCAGCCCAGATCAACAAGTGGCCCAGGGAAAAAAGGGGGGGCATGAATGCACCACCAAACATAGTTGTGGTTAGATTTATTTGTTTATTGGCATAAACAGTTTAAATGCTAGCAGCATCTTTAACAAAAGTTGTCTTAACAAATCCAGAAGACAAACTGGTAATTAGTCCAATAGTTAACTAATATTTTAGTAGCTATATTTTGTTTTATAGATGCAATGATGAATTTTAGAAATCATTCATTTCTAGGAGTTGTATTAACAAAAGTTTCAAAATGCTATACATGCTTTTTTTTATACCTAGAGGGGAGAATTAGTCAATACAATTTCTGTTCAGCTATGGGGTTCATGCATGTGTTCAGGAAACCCATATAATTACTGACTTTCTCTGTTATCTGCGAAATGTAGATATTATGTTTGTAACATTCCTCGAAATCCATGTTTAAGCAGGTTTGATAGCCACTCAATATTTCATATGGTGTTTTTTCAACATATTCTTACTTTTTGGGGAATAGAAAATAGCATTAATGTGGCCAATAGATAATTGGATATCTCCCTATCAAATATTTCCCACAGATTCTTACCAAAGCTTACAGATGGCAACATACTGCAGGAAGAAAAGTTTTCTAGCATGAATAAATTTTTTTTTGCAAAAATGTCAGGGTTCATTCTACAACTGTACTTTGTCACTAGTGCTAGGAATCAGTTACAGTGGATGTTTGGTTGCCATTTCATCATTTATTCCAACAGATGATTTATTATGAATCATTTTGCTGCAACTGGTGAGGTACTTAAACTGCTGACAGCAGTCAGATGCTGCGAGCCTAATCCTGTCCAATTGAAAACAACGTAGTATTAACGCAGCTTAGGTGATCTCATGTAGCTCATGTTATTACTTTCCCTCTCTGGTTCTCTTGTAGCCAAAAGGGATCTTAACTACACATTAAAGATCTACGATCTCATTAAATATGAATATGGCCTCCCATTATGCACAACAATCACTATTTATAAGTTCTTTGTACTGTAGTCAGTAGGTATCCTACTGTCACCACCGAGAACCCAACATTTCCTAATAGTATGTACTGGGAACTGTGGCAACCATTGCTTTCTCTCCACTGTTCAGGAAGTAGTGGCACTAACTATGCAGTTGGTAGTACTCTGGTAAATTTTGATAAAAGTTTAATTTTTAATTTTATCTGTAGGGTTTTTGTTTGGTGGTTTTCTAGGGGCTTTTTTTTTCGGATTTGAAATCATCACCACTCTAAAAGTGAAAAAACGCCAGTGGGTTAACTTGCTGCATTGAATAAATAGGATTGGCAATTTGGTTAGTGAATTATATTCTTTTGAAGTATATTCAAGCAAGCAGTGGATGCTGAGGAGAGCTCAGTCCTATGCAAGACAGTTCGTTCTCCTAATACTTGTTTCATATCGTGTCCTTGTTTATCCTGAGATAGATTTTAGTCAAGCTGCTGAGTGCAAATGAGCTTTGCCAAGTCATCCAATTTTCCTTTTTAAGTTCCAGAGGGAGCTACAAAACGGTTCTACTCCATTTATAACAGTATTAATCTAACTGTACAGAACTCTAGAGAAGATGGGAAAGGATAGAATAGAATTCATTATACTTTTATCACAGGAAAACATGAGATTTCTTCAAAAAGTTTGGATGGAAGTAGAAAGAGATGAAAAGATAAAATCAGGCTATTCTTCCTTCCAATTCACTTTTCTTCAGGATTGCACTTAAATTAAGAAACCTTAAAGGATAGTAATTATTGAGCTGTTATAGTAATATAAAGGGTTTCCTTTTCTTAATTTTGGTAGTACAAACCTTATGTTCAGCAACTGCTGCAGATTTTATTTATTGCATAAGTATAAAGTTAGAAAAGCATTGTTGTTATTGATATTGTTTTTTCACTATAACTGAAACCTTATTTAGGACTGTGTATCTACTGAATAAATGTGATACATTTACCAGATGTGTCATCAGAGATGATACCTGCCCTGAAGACTTAATAGCCCTTACAATTCAGTAACGTGCACAAATAAAATCATATAAAGGCAATATGTTTTAAATATATCCACTACTGCACTTTAAATCCTGGATGTAGGATAAGTATATACATAGGAGTGCTTTGCTGGATCAGAGCCTTATTTAAAATAGGGTGCCATAACGGCAAGTAATAAACCTTAGGAGAGAAAGGAAGTGCGGTTATCTGTAGCAAATACATGTAATCATGTTATGTCACCTCTGTGCATGACTCTGTGGTTTAAATTCAAGTGAGATAGCAAAGACACATGAAGCTGTGATTATTACAGCTTTCTAATGTTAGGTGTCCTTCAGAAGAAGAAAAGGGGAAAAAAAAAATGTTGAAGTGCCTAAAAAACATTTAGTGAAGAAAAATTTTTGACCTCTCTATGGATTGTTAATTTTTTTTTAATATGGAAAGTGAAAAACAATTTATTTTCAGAAACTATTGACTTCAAGGATCCTAGGTCTGGGAGGAGAATCTTTATTAGTTTATATAATCAAAATGTTGAAAATGTTTCCGTTTCTGTAGCCTTAGTTCTGTTTCTTCTTAAAAGTAATAAACACTCTACACAGGAGTATTGCTAAAGCAGACTTCTGATTGCAACCTGGGGTGTTGGATAAAGTTACATTGCTCTGGGAAGAAAAATACTGGTGTTTTTATGAGTATTTCTATAGATAAAAATACTTGGGAGAAGGAGGGGGAAAGGAATGGTATTTGAGCTACCATTTTAAAATTGTTTGAATGTGTGGCATTGTTTCTCACAGGCTGCCTAGGTAAACAGAATGTTTTTTAATATTCTGGATTTACCAGAATTTTCCTCCTAGATGCTTAGACATGCTAGATGCAGGTTATTATTGTGTGTGGAGAGCTTCAAGCCATATTACTTCCCTTCTTCTCCAGCTTTCTCTTTACTCTGCAATTGGGCATATTCCTTATATCACTGTATATATGAACATGTACCCACTCAATGACAGATGAGATAGTGTCATGTGGGACATACTTTCAAAACAAATGGGATTAGCTAATATATAAAAATGGTGGGAAAAGATGCCTACTGTTCTGCTGACTTCACTGTTACTACAGTTTATGTAAGCAAAAACTTTATCTCAACTTTTTCTGCCTCTCAGCCTTGGATATTTTAGCTGAGGTGTTTAAAGTCAAAATGGGTTCTCTACAACTTGCACATCATCAGTACTAATGAGGATGCTTCAGACCATATGAAACTCATTTTCAAATAATGCCCTTAGTATTCCCATAGTCACCCCAGTGGAATACAAAAAGAATTAATATGAAGCCTGTCGAAAAGAAAATTGTTATAGTCATATTCAAGCATCTCACTTCAATTCATTTTCTGCTTGGTCAGATTTTGACCCTGGACTTGCACTGAGGCAAATAACAGAGCAGAACGTGGCCCAAGGACTTTATATTTATTTAGAAATTGCTGTAATATATGCATCCTTTTTTTTTTTTTGCTCAGTTTAGCTATATATCTATTAGTCTTTAAAAATAACTTGTTGAATAATAAGGTTTAAGTTAGTAGTACTGTTAAAAATTTATTTCATAAGGGTATTCTTGATAACAAGAGGTCTTTGGACTAACTGGAAAGTAGAGACTAGTGAAAGTGCACAGTATATTTCAAATAAAGTAATGAAAGTAACATTGGTCATCAAAATGGGTAGGTGCTCAACCAAATAAACGAGAATTTATTGATCTGTTGTGGAACTGATATAGTAGTTTATATGAAATGATCTGTGATTATCTGAAATTCACCAGCCGACAACTGGTATGTTGATAGATCTCCCTATGCTTTTTGATCTGCAAAACAGAGGATGGTACAACTTTGCTATTTAGTCGCTTGTGTAAACAATATACCAAATTTCACTTATCTTAGTGAAAGGATAAACAATCTAAATGAAATAAGGTTTATGTACTTATGAGCTTCCCAAGCGCAGCTTCTTTGGCTGCTGCCATTTCAGAAAGACAACAGTGTTGTGTTTTTTTGGTGGTGCCAACTGCATCTTCCAGTCCTGTGCTGGGAAGTGTATGTTTTAAAAAAAATGGCATTCAGTTGCTAGACTGATAGTCATTGTCCAAACAGCTACCGTTTGTTTTCTCTAAAGAAAAAGCAGCATTTCTGCTTTTCACACACCACTTGCTAGTGTTGCAATTCACACTTTGGTAATCCCCGCAACAGAAGTAGGCCATTAGACAGAATGATGTAGAAAAGCTCATGGCATATAGGAGCTGCAGATGAGAAGGCTGCTGCAACTAGAGTGGTGGCTGTACCACTTCAGAAGGTATGAGAGCGTGGCTAGAAAGAAGTATAACACAGATAAACAGAGTATTACGGTTTTGCAGAGAAGACCTTAAGAAAATGGAGGAAACGGAAGCAAGGTAGTTGTAAAGGGCTGTAAAGAACGACCAATGTTATTCAGTGTAAACAGATGGATTTCCATTCAGGGGAAAGATGGTTATGGTCTAAAGGAAGACAAAAGAGACAACGCTCAAAACAATGAGCAAAACAACTTTGTCCATTACAGAGATACAAACAAGGGCTGATCAAAGCTTTCCTTTAGAATACTTGTTGTTGCCTCAAGTGTAGGGGAACAGTCTTCATCAAAGAAATTTACTACTGCTAAGGCTTAATACAACATTTGCAAGTGAATATTCAAATATTTTCTATTAGGAAAAAATACTTAGAAGGGCAACTTAGGTAACTGCCTCATTACTGGGAAATTAAGCAATATTATTGTTATTACCAAGGCTACTTTTTTCTGATATCAGAGACTCATAATGGTAAAGAATTCTTGGGAGTTTGATGTGGAATTATGATCAGTTCTAAATGTCCTAAAAAGGCTGCAAATTTTCATGTATTCCTGCTTTTTCATGTTTCCCTGCTGCCATATGTAGCCAATAATTTCCATCACATCTCTGTGGAAATTGAACAAAATGTCTTGATAGGAACAAAATTAACACAGGTCACACATCACTCCATATGGCAAGTCACTGTGCCAAGACAACTCAAGGTGCTTTGTAGTAGATGGAAAGCCACTAACAAATACCTTTCTCTGTCAAGCAGTGTTTGTTACCTAAAGAAAGTTTGACATCCATGTCTTCAGCCAAGATCCATCAGTGGTTTTCCATTACTTTATTACATTGGCTTAATTTGACCTAGAAGAAAATGTAGATACCTAAGTACAAGCTCTGTATCCCTGTGTACTCAACTCAAATACGTTGAGAAGGGAAAAAAACTTGGCATTGGAATGTAAAAATAATCATTACAAATTCTTCCTTGCTGTTCTAGTGCTTGATCTCTACAGTATTCATGTTCTCTCCCTGCCTCTGTTCATCTCCCCCTTCTTTTGCATTTCAGCTGGGAAAAAATGGCCCCGTATTATTTTTTTGATTATTTATGGGAAGTTGCTTTCACCTTTACCTATGACTGTGCACTGAGAACAGGAATCACAGTTTTTATTCTGGCTGATTCATCTGCATCAGGCTGCAATGTGAAAGTTCTGTGATTTAGCTAGACCAATTCAGTCTCATAGCATAACTGAACAGAAAGCTCCCCACTGAACAGAAAGCTCCCCACTGAACTTCTGTCTACAGGGCCAGAATTTTACCTCTTCTCAACTATATATTTCACACACAATTGTGCATGAAAGCACTGTGGAGCCCATACTGAATCTATGCTCATGTCTGGAATTATTAAATCCCATAATACTGCCTCTTGCCTAGCATTTTCCTGCTGTATTCTACATACAGCTTTAGAACCTGTGTTTCTGAAAATGCCTCATAAATAACGCATGATTATGATACCCACATATTGATGTAAAAATCGCAGTATATGCCACTAAATATTTTCTGGTTTGCTGAGATCACATATTAATTAACTTGGTTTTCAGGAGATATCTTAATACAGTTCAACTGCTCCAGCACCTTCTGCATGAATAATCCAACTGTGTGCTATGGCATTCCTAACTTGGGAGTTATTCTCCAATTAACATACAATAAAATAGTGTTTTTAAATAGATAGATTTGAATAGGATATTGACAGCAGTTCTCCTAGTGAGATTAAGTGTTCGAATGCAGTATGGTTTTGCATTGCTCTGATTAGACTAATCACATCCCAGCCCTTTGAGGACATGATTTCTATAATAAAATAGATAAGAGCATAGTGCATATTTCTCTTCATTGCTGCTTGTAGGATTATCAACAGAGGAAAGGTAAATCCTTTCTGTGAATCTCCAATCTCCACATTTTTAATAAGGCCGAGAAGCATCTGGTCCTTATGGCCAGGTTCAATTGCCTTTGAAGTCAAAAAGAATTTTTCTATTGCCCTTAATGAAGTTGTATTGGACACAAACTGAATGCTTATTCTGAGCTGGGAACTAAAGGAGTGGAGATATGTAGTTTTAGTAAATCCATTTTAACTTTGCTAGCAATTTTGAGGGAAATTTTTATTTAAGTGCAAATGTGTCTTTTTTTCATTAATAAATGGTGGGCATGGGTAGAGGACTGTATTTTCTAGTTAAGTAAACTACTCTGTATTGCTAAAAAGTTGACAAGAATTTCACAAATATGAAATTACTACAGGAAACAGGGATTGGAACTTTTTTGTGGTTTTCAGCATTATGATTGTGTATAAATAGGTATCTCCTAAACCCTGTTAACTTTTGCAGATAAGTGCACTGAGAGCTACTGGAGACCAATGTTTGTAGACTGAGGAACTATCAAAACATTGGAGATGCACATTTCAGGCACTGCAGAAAAACATACTGACCTTTCAAGTTGCTTACAGTGTGAAAGAGAAGGTTATTTGCTATATAATCACGACTCAAGGAATCAACATTTGAAATATTACTGTGTTCTTCATGGGTTCTCATATAGTTGCATTGTGGTTTTCATAGTGCAATAATAATTTCCTGTGTTAACCACCACCATTTTCTCTGTTAGAAGATGCATAATCACTAGCAACAAATAGCCTGTATATTATTCTGTCTATCTACTTATGTTTATAAGTAAATAAACATATCAAATATCCATACAGAAAATCAGGGTTAAAGGTGGAAATGAAACAAACTCAACCACAGTGTGGTAATGACAAATATTGCATCATTTTCCACATACATTACATAGACATATCTTATCTTACTGGAAAGCGACTAATTGTAGTTTTATATTCCTTTTCTTCTATTATCCAAATTAATGCTTTGCAAAATATTTTGTGAAGTTCTCAGGAGAATTATCTTTTCCCAGAGTGTACATTTACAGTAGCACCAAGGATCGAGGTTTCCTGTTCCAAGTTGTTTTTTTTTTTTTTCCCTTTGGTCTGTTGTTCAGCAAGGAACAGACTTGACACCCATCCTCTTGTTATCTGTATATGAAGCTCCCATGTTCCAACTTCGTAATCTCACAGTTCAGAATTAACTTCCACTATGGGCTGCATTCTTTTTAGGGGGATTTGCTCACAATATTGAAAGACAGGATGATATAAATGGATTAGAACACCCGGGTCTTGCTCCCCATCTCATTCTCATTGTGCTTTGATCTTCTCTCTGCTTCCTCCAGGAAGTTCAGTATCAGAAAGAGAAAAGATTCTACCCATTAAGCGTAAAAGACCTCTGATGTTTGATGCAAGGAGAGCATCTACCATGTTAATAGATTTGTCAGTGAGCTAAGTGCGTGCAGAGGTACTATCTTTTGTTCTGGGTTTGTACAGTGCCTAAAAGAAAAAAAAAATCAGTACTGACACACGGCTGAAGCTCCAGAGAATGTTTTATATTTTACTGGCTTTTATGGGAAACTGGCCCTGTGATAATTATTTAGAAGAAGAAATATAAATGCTATTCTTCTAACACCAAAATTCCTAAGATGCTGATTATTTCTCTTCATTCTGTGTGTGATTTTGACAAAGCTGAGAAAACCTTTCATGAAGGGTTGGAAACTTCTCATCTGTTGAGAGAGTTAAAATGTGGGTCGATGCTCCAAATGTTGGTCTGCTCACAGGCTAGGATTTGTTTCTTCCACAAACACATCCTCCCCATTAAAAATCCAATGTCATTTGTCTGCCTCTGAATGATAACATTCCAACTAACTTATTCCTATCAGAAAGCCTAGATTTAACAGAGCTGTGTCTAAAGATTTAACAGATACTGTTACTCTTACTGTTACTACACATTTCTCAGATTTTTATTGTACATAACTTTTCAGAGTCTTGAGCCTCCTGTGTAATATAAGGTGTTAGAAACTCAGGTTATTACCAAAGTGGCAGCTGCAGGCAGGAGAGAAAATTGGCACAAAAAGAAAAAGACACACGCTTTCTTTCCTCCTCCTTTTTCCTGCCTTCTGGCTTTACCCTCACCTAATGTACCACAAACTTTCAGAACTCTGGTTTCTGAAATATGTAGACTTTTAATGTCATCTTTGCTGTATTAAGTATGAGTATTTTAAATGTGAAAAAACTATTAAAACATCATTGTCTACACTTACATTTTTCTGTAATTCAGTCTATCAATTTTTACATGAAACCGTAGCAGGATGCCACTCCTACAGCAACAGTTGTTTAACCTTCAAGCAGGCTGCCTCAGCTGCATTTTCCTCTTTTCTTACAACTTATTTGTAACTCAAGTAACACTGTGCACACAAACAACTCTTCTCCAAATCCTCTCCCCCACCCCTTGCCCCAGCCTCCCCCAAAAGAACAATATGACCATTCTATTTCCCTGAGGCACTGATTCAGTTTCTGCTGAAAATTGAAGCATCTTCACTGACTTCAGAAAGATCCAATCTGGCCTGTTCAAAGACAAATCCAAAATGTCCTGCTTGATAAAACTATAGTCATACGATTAAAATTAGAAATCTGCTTTTTCCTTTGTGCAGCTCAAGTATCCAGACTTTCATAAAAAGCCCTGAGAAGGTGTAATTTTTTGGCACCCAAGCCTCACAAGCTCAAAAGCTGAAAATAACAATTGATTTCCACCTGTATTCCTCTTCTAGAACAACTAGCAGGGAGCTAACAGTTCTAATTTTGCCAAAATGCCCTGCTTGAGGATCTGACCTATGATGTATACAAGGATTCATTTTTCTTTCAGTTCACCTGTCATACAGAAGTAACTAGCCATAATACTATTTTCAGACTTCACACAACCACATTTTGCATTGCATTTATAGATTTCCTGATCTTCTGAATGCTCTCTCTGATTTTGTTTGATACATTGCACCGTGGAAATGTAATGTTGCATTTTTACTTAAATCCTTTACTTCATCAATGGCCTGAAAGAACGTTAGCCAAATACACCCCCAAGCTATCGTGGTGTTTGTGTGTTACTACTGTGAAAGAAAGATAGGGAGCTGAACACTTTCAAATTTGCTGAAGTAGTTCTGTGGTGTTACTCACAGGTGGCTGGAATTAAATTGACTAAGTGGTTTCTCCAAGCACAGCACCTGTCATATCTTGTCTCCTTTTCATAACTTCAAAGATATGAAAGTCATAAAACGAAGCCCAGAAAGGGTCAGAAGTCACAAGCTTCTTTGATTGATGTTTTGTCATATTTTGGCTCATTACTTCACCAGAAATCTTCTCTTCTAAATTTCAGATTTTATGAGCTCCCACAAAATAAATATTATTAAAAACTAGGCAAGAGGGTCAGAGTGAATCTAAACAACATGCATGAATCAAACCCTTATGCCTCCAGGATGCACTCAGAATAAGATGATACAATAGAGATTACATTCGATGTATTTGTTATCTATTTATTTGACCTTACAGCCACCTTACAGTGGCTGAACCATTGTTGAAGGAAATATATTTTGCTGCTGTGTACAGAAGATTCTTTTTAATGAACACCACAGGGTTTACTGATCGCTCTTAATGAGTTAGGAACAAGTGTCCTGCAGGTAAATTGTCACATATCTTTAGAAATAAACCAATCAATGAAGGTGATGTATAGAATGATAGAGTTATCTGTACTTCTCCAAAAGAGAAAACAAATATATCAATGTCCTTGATGTTTTATATAAAAGACACTTAAGGAGCTGGCAAAAACTGTTAGACCTGTATTTCAGATCTTAAGAACCAATAACAGCAGTTAAACTGAGATTTAGGGACTCTTACAAACAGTAGCAGTAACAATATTCACAGAAACAAAGAAATTGAAAGTTGTCACAGGGAAAAAAAGTTTGATTTTGTCAGAGTGTCTCAGTGCTTTTTTTCAAGAGGTATATTTTAGGAGAAATAGCTGCCTCTGAATGTTACTGTAACATATCCTGTTTTACACAATAAGCTTACCACTACGATTTAACAGTGACTTTGACTACCTTAATAATGTGTGGTAGAAACCTGCTATTCTGCTAGAATTCAACCAAGGAAGTAAAAATTATGTATCCTTCTTAGCAGATGTATTTTTTTCTGAATATTTAACCCAGGATCTACTGTTTATGAAATTTACTTAATTTGATTGCATTTGGTGTAAGGGAGACATACTCCTTTTCTTTATGTATAATGCATTTATATACTTCTTTTTATCCTTAAGGATACATTTATATCTCTGTACAATATTTGCTGCATATATGAAGATTGCTTCACCTGCTACCGAAATACAGGAGGTATTGGCCAGACAGCTTGCACTGCCTAATGCACAGGGAATGGGAACCTTTCTTCTAATGATAGAAGGATCAGCGTAGTCTCTTACGGGAAGAGCCTTCTGCACATAGTTGTCTCTTCTGTCTGTTAGTCATGCTGGGCTTCAGGTATTCAATGTGAAATTCTCATGGGTTTCTGAGTATTCTATTTTCAGAATTTGGTGATGTGATGCTTATTATAATAAAACCTCTGTTAGACAATTTTTTTTTTTCCCACAAAATTTTAATCTGGGCCCCTACTCCACATGAGTCAAACATAACGTCTCTGGGAGAAGAATATATAGATGAGCTAACTCTAATACACTTTCAACATAATTCTACGTGTTTTGTGCATGATACTTAATACATTAACTCCTTTACTACTTAACTTTTTTACATGCAAAATGGAAAATGATGTTATTGTACAGTTTTTTAATATTTTTCTTTTTCACATGCAAATGTCATTTTGCTTAATCAGATAATTTATCTGAAAGAAGAAACAAGTTTTAAGGACAGAAAATCAGGATTATTTTGTGTGTGTAAGTGTAATGTGTTATAGACCCCCTTGCAGGAAGATTTTTTTGTAAGCTTGAACACAATCTCTTATGTCTTTACATGGACATTTTGAAATTGGTTCTATGAAACAGCATAAGGCAATTTAGGGTACATAGCATGAAACCCAAACTGTATAATAAATATAGAATGAGATGAACTTTTGTGATTTTTCTCTTACATGTGAGTATATCTCTGGTTTCTTGATGTTGGGATTCTTTTAACTTACGTAAGGATACTTTTTCTGAAAACAAAATGTTGTTTTAAACTGTTCTTCTGTATTACTTTTCATGCTGGAATGCATGCATACAGAAGATAATTCTAGCTCTTATAATAATTGCGAAAGCTTACATTGGGATGTTTTATTGTTATGACTGCGCTTCTCTGAAATTCCTTCCTCTGACACTGTAAGGAGCAAGCAGACTAGGTTATTGTATAAGATGGTTGCACTTCTAGTTTGTTAGCTGTAACCATAATTACATCAGAAATCTAGAGTATTATAATTAAGCCAGAATAAACACTTACAACTGCTTCTGACTTCAGGAACTAGACAGTATTGAGGTTGTCAGAATTCTGAAAAAGCTGTTCAGTTTTTTTTTTAACTGGAAAATTTTGAATTGAATTTTTTTATTTTCTTTGATTGAAAATACTTCTCATTTCCATGAAAAAATACTTATAAACACTTGTTTTTAATTTATCTTTTTCTTCTTTCTTTCCTGTGACTACAAGAATATGGAGGATATTTATAATTTAGCATGCCTTTCCTCACCTCTTCCTGTTTTCTGTTTTCATGCTGCATATCTCCAAATGAGGAGAAAAATAGAAAGGAGAAAGGGAATAAGAAATTGATTACCACATAGACTTCTCTGAGTTACCACTATTGAAAAGTTGGCAAATTTAGTGTAGGAGAGAAAGAGAGGTGAGACTGGAGGTCTTGTAACTGTTCTTGACAGACAATGGAAGAAAAAGGCCTTGGACTTGCATGTGATGACTTTCCGTTTCTTGAGCATCATTCTGCGTCATTTGCTGTCTAACATTTTTCTTTAGAACATTGGTGACAAACCTTTTTGTTGTCAGGTGCAAAATAAATTTTGGAAAGCATTGAAGCACATAGTTGTTTGTGCTAAATTCAGATTGGTGGCGGTACAAATCTTAGCAGTAACACCAGTTTTTACCATCATGGCTGCAGAATATAAAAACCTTCTTCTTACTCCCATTTTAAAACAACAGTAAAAATATTCTGGTCTCAGCAATGGAAGAACAGGCTTCTGTACATGGCCAAGACCTACATTTATTTATGCAAAACTAAGGATTGGCATTAAATATTTATATATCTTGTTTATCTGAAACTACTGCCCCATAAAGAACAGAGTGCTTTTGGGTTGTTATTAACTGGTAAGGTTTTTTTGACCCGGCTTTAATTCTCAGACTACTGTGCTTGCAATTGTCACCTTGTATGAGACATTCCAAGAAAATGACAACACTATTTCGAAGTGTAAGTGAAGAGCACATGCGTGTCCTGTTCAGTGACCTCAGAACATCCTTTAGGTACTTGTACTGCTGTTGTCCTCACTAGTTCAGTTCAAGAATTTAGTTCTCATGTGAGGGTTATTAATTTCATCACCATTTAGGTATATTTAGGAATTTTCTTATTTTTCAGATACTCATTTAGTACATTTCTATGAGTGACAGACTTCTGCTTCGGAGTAAGTCCTTGCTTGTCTGCTGTAAATATGATGTTCATCTGCCTACATTAGCTACTTTGTGGCCTGGAGAGAGACAATATGGAAAATGTTATTTAAGGAAAAAGTATGTCCAGCATGCTGCATGAAAAAGTCCCTAGTTTCATAGCAGTAGGGACTAGAGATGCAGACTACTCTTAATGACGGATTTGATTACGAATTTTTAGATTATAATTTTGAATGTTACTTGTAATTCAGTTTTCTGAATTCTGCTTCTCTGTGGAAAAGGCTATACATTTTTGTAAGGTTTTGCTGGTTTGTTTTTAGTTTTGTTGGGTTGCAGAACATACTATTACATTTTATTTATCTATCATTTTTCATCTATGTATATTTTTCTTTTACTTCCATTTTAAAAATGATCTCTTGCACTGTGGAAGCACTCAAATATTTGAAATACAAGCAGCAAAATATAAAATTCATTAATGCATCTATAAAAGTCATTGGTCTGAAAAAGTCAGAGATATTGATACATACTTGCTCATTTTCTTTCACAACAGATTAATAGGTTATTTTACAATAACATGACAGTATAATCTTACTTGTATGCAGTAGTTATTTTTTTGTTGGGTTTGCTTTGTAGTATATTTCAATTTCTATGTTATTTACCCACCTAATTTTTCTGAAGCCTGTAGAATATTACGGGTTCAATTTAGAACAGAAGTTGGCCCCGTGTCTGTAATTCAAGTTAATCTCTTTGTTAATTTTGGTTAAAATTTACAGCATATTTACAGCCCAATCTTGAAGATACCTGTTCAAACAGTAAGTATAATTGTATTAGTATCAGTTGATTCAGTATTACCATTTTCAAAAGCTTCACTTCTTAGAATAAAAATTTACAAAATCAAACTTGGTTTTAAAACAAAAAAAATTTACAAAGACAACAGTAGCACATTGATTAAACTGGGATTGTGACAAGATATGAGATACAAATCTTGTCTAATGTTTAAACTATATTTAAGTTGCAAGATCAGAACTAGTGGATGCACAGTCCTAGAATGTTGTCATTATTTATAATACGCAGAAGCTCAGCATTCCACCTGCAATTTTTTCTAGGCTGTTTAATTAGGATATAAAAATAATCTGATTATTAGGCAAGCCTGGAATGTTTTGAGAAAATTATTTTGAAACTCATAGAAAAGAATAAACTCTACTTTGACTAGCTGTAGATATGAAGAATATAGCAAAATAATGTATTTCATACTAAGCCCGTCACTTAGACTCATGAGCACTGAGAATGTACTCCTTTTTTAACTTTTCAGTTTGTTTTGAAAGATGACCTAAGTAAGATTTTATTTTTATCTAATTTGCTTTTCTTGTCTCTAATGAGACTGAGTTGTAACTATTTGAATTGTAGCTGGTGTTTCTATTTGATCTGTTAGTTCAAATATGCCATGTCACATCAAGGAACCCTTGATTTATTTCCAGATCTCTTGCAAATGGATTTGCCAAGTAAACAATTTTCTTAGAATTATTTAGATTATTTTTGGCATTTTGTATTTAGTGAGAAAAGTGCAATAGATCACATTTTTATTAACATTTCTAAATGTGTGCATATTATACTGTATGCATTTACACACAAAATCAATATTTGTTTAAGCTTGTTAAGATGACTGACAGGCTGGTTATTGCTTCTGCCCTCAAGTGACTGTCCACATGTATATTCCCAGCCATTCACAAACACTGACTGATTTTGGCTTAAAAATGAACTGCCTTGAGACTGATCCATAGGTTTATAGATTGTGTTTCCTTCCCTCAAATTAGTGGTGTATAGATTATTTTACTATCAAAACAATATTTGTTTTATAATTGAGACACATATGACATGTATAAGAGGTTAGAGCTTTGTTTACTTAAAATATACTCAGAAAAATTAAGTTCTTTATTAACAGTAGAAGTGTAAAATAGAAATACTTGAAATGCTTGAAATCTCTCAACAGAATTTCTTTTCCTAAATCACCACATTGGAATGAAACATGAAAATTTATTAAGGAAGTTTAAAAGCTATTTGAAATAATCCATATAACAGATTACAAAGTAAATATAATTTCTGTTAATCTTGCTACTGTTTGCTGAGTCCTCAGTGGGGAAGTAGTGAAATATGAAAATCAGATTAAAAAAAAAGAAAAAAATCGACTGGCAAACTGAACAAAACTTTTTTTTTCTCTTGGAAAGGGCAGATCTGACAATAAGGTTATTTACATACACTAGAACAAAATCAATGAAGTAATTTTACTTTCTGTTTTGCTCCGCTGCTATATGCAGGTGTAATAAGTCATCTTGACTGCCTGAGCAAGGAATGATCCTGGAGGCCGTGGGCCTTTGCCTTTATTTCCCAAGTCGTACAGGTAGCAGCTCACGAACAGACTCTTTTTCTATATTTGTTTTCTGCAATCCTTTTTAGTTGTACACTAAATAGTTCATTAAAAAAAAATTAATCATACCTTTACTGAAATGCCCTTTTGCACAGCAGTTTCTGAATTTCTCTCTATTAGACTCCATAGAAAGTACTGACATTGGCATCTCACCTTCTGATCACTGTTAAACCTTGCCAATGGTGCTGACAAGCAGAGTATACTTAAAGTGCCAAAGGCTGTGGCTGAGTCCTTTTATGTGCATTTAGACTTTTCTTAAAACTAAAGAAAAGGAGACTCTGCCTTTATTCGGGTGTCACAGAACTGTCCATCAAAGAAGCAAGCAGGAGGTCAGATCTCCTTTAGCAAGTCTTGCTTTTGTTAATCAGTGAGGTTTGTAAGACATTCGGTTGTTTATTGGCAAAAGAATATTGTTAAATCTTATCCTGAAATTAGAAAAGAATTTGTGAATAAGTAAGTGTTCTTCTGATCTGCTTGCTATCCTCAGATAATCAGATAACACCAAGAAAAATCCATTAAATGACCCCCTCACAGTCTGATGGACTCTTGCTTTTCCTTTAATTGTAGAGCTCTAGGATAATATTTCCTGTTTTGCTGTCTTCTATTAATAATTTTATAGTTTTCATTTCTAATGGACATCTTGCACGCATCGAACAGCTTTTGAATTCTACCTGTGGAGCTGTAAATGCACATGTTTTTAATAGAGACACCTTGCCATTTTGTTACGTTTTTCAAATTTGGAAGCATAGCTGTGGCGAAGGACGATAAGTTAGTATTAATCTTCAGTACTCGGAATTCAGAAACAAATCCTCTAAATTAAAACTTAGCAAAAGCACAGCTTGCAATAAACTTTGCCTTTAGAAAACCACCTGGAAAATGACTGTACAAAACCTGTAGTTGCCTAAGATAAACTGCCAGTTGTGTTGTTCCTCTGATGCACTACTTGAATCACAGTTTTCCCATTCCTTGAGTTCATCTGATCTGCTACATGAAATTATATGAGGAAGTCCAGTGTCCTTATAAAATCCATTTCTATTCTCAGGTCAGTTTTTAGTGGACAGACATCCAAATCACAGAAGCTGTGATTATATTTAACTTTTAATTGTTTCCCTGTGAAATCACAGTTTTTACACTTATACTGCCATTTGTGGCAGTGGAAGAAATGCTTCTTGCTGAATTGAAGTGGAAAGTGGTTCTCTCAGAATAAAAATGAAGCGCATCTTTTGTGTTGGATTCCAGAACGTTTGTGAATGTTCTCACGTATCATTCTGGTTTTATTATTTAAAAAAAAAAAAAGTTCCTTCCCCATTTGCAGCTTTGTAACCTTGCCAAGTATCAAGCAGGAAGAGAAAGCGGTTACAAAGAAGAGAACCTTTATTCAGAACAAATATGTGCAACAATGGCAAAATAAGTACAGAATATTAGTTGACCGAAATTTAACTTTACATAAATGTTCTTTTCTAAACTCTGTGAAAGTTGTTCCTTAATGTAAATATATGCACAAGAGTACAGCACTGAATATGACTCAGATTTGTGCGGAAATTTTCAGCTAAGATCCCAAATAAATCCTGACTGAAAGATAGAAAGGATGTCAAGATATTATTTTCCTCAATCCCAGGTGTTTGTGAAAAACAGATTTTGGCATATTTCCCAGCTAGCCAATTGCACAAAATTGAATATTTACACAATTGTTAAGTTCTGCATAGAGAGGCTATTTTTAGATGAATCATTCATTTCTTGAATCAAACTGGAGATAGAGACATGTAAGAAACAGGTAGTATTCCTTTTAATGCTAACATCTAATGCAACATAAGACTTCTTCCTACTGTTTTTAAAGTCCATTCATGTTAAATGGAAAGTAGGCCAGAGGGATACATAGTGAATCTGTTTTTTCTTAGTGTTTTCAGGAAGCAGTTGGAAAGAAATTATATTCCGTGGAGAGGTAAATTATATGCAATGGATCTGTGCTCTGCTACTGTTCTAAGCAGGTAGGAGAACTTGTTCAACTGTCTGCGTAATGTTGAATGAGATCGTGCAGTTTTCCCATCTATATTCATCATGTGCCAATTCACTACAGGTAGCAGCTATTTCAAAGAGCCATTCCCATTAAGGCAGATAAAGATTTTGATGAAGTCACTGGAAATAAAAGGCTTCTCTTTTCCAACTGTAATGCTGTATATGCTACAGAGTACTTTAGTATCTTAACAACACACAGTATATATTTTATGATATGTTCCCTTTGTATGTGTCAGTGTTAAAAAAGCAGAGTTTGGGCCTGTCTCTTTTTATTTTTTTTCTTTTCTTTTCTTTTCTTCTTCCTGAAAAAGAATCTCATTCAGATGAGACTCTATTTGTTTGGCTGTTGGGGGGGGGGGGGGGGGGGCAGGTTAATCAGTTTTACTGACTGTTGCGAACCACAGTACATAGACCTAGTACACTACTCTTCTTTTGCTACAGAGAACCATGCCTACATCTTTGTACCTGCTCAGAATTCTTTCTTTGGATCAGATGTAATGATTGCCATCTTGTGCACTTCTTGGCGTACTGAATGCGGCTTGCGTCAGGGTTCCTTCTGTAGTATTAATTTCAATTTTAACTGTGGCTTGAAGCTTAACCTCTTGCACAGAAATTGTTCAAGTGCAGCAAGCAAACAGGGTAAGACCAACAGCCCTTGCATAAGTACCACTGTTTTGTGAGGAATCCAAATTTGCATTTGGCCCAGTCTCTGTAATGGACTGGACACAAAATCCTGGTCTTGAAAGGTAAACTTATTCCTGAATTTTGAGTCTAAATGTGGATCTTGGGTTTGGAGCTTTTATCCCAGGCTTCTGGCTAGCAGGACAGACAATAATAGGCCTTTATTTGTAGTGTTGACAGTCTTTTTTACTTCAGATGCAGAAGACACAGATTCATTTTCTCTCTCCTCTCTCATTATGATGATCTTTTTAACTTGGTATATGTCTAAAGGGACTATATTAATTCAAGGCTAATTGATCTTATTTAGGCTTTTCAATAAGTGAGCACTGTCAATATAATCTGAAAATAAAAAGTCACATTTTTACAAGTGATATGCATGGTTTTTGAATAGACCTTCCCAGGCATGTGTACTTTCATTAGTGATCTAAATCTTTCAGTCACTGAATAAAAGGTTAGTAAGACAGACTGCTGCCTTTGCAATAATGTGCTCCTTTGTAAATTGATTACAAAATAAATTCAGCAATGTATCTTACAACACACTAAAGCTTGATCATAAAATAAATGAAAAGGTGGCATCATCATTCCTTCCATAGCTCTTTGAAGTCTTGCTCTAAAATGTTGCAAACTGCTAAAATTTATAAACCGCATAAAGTAAAATATCCTGTATTTCTGAATTACCTGTTGATGTTAAAAATTATAGAGTTTCCCTCTACTTGTGGATGCCAGGAAAGAATCTATTTCACGTCTGCAGCTGGGAAAACAATGACAAGTAGTGTCTTTTCAAACATATGGCACAGAAAGTGTGGGTTGATTTTTTTGGGGTTTTTTTTTTTTTGAAATTCAGTCATGTGAAACTGGTAAAATAACATTGGACACTTACACTAAACAGGACAATGTGTAAGAAAACACATGCATATTTGTATATTCACTTCTACTTGTATACTTGCAGTGTAAACACTGAATTCCAATTATGGAAGTTTACATTTTTGCTTTAAATATTTGGTATTCTCCAAAGGGAATCTGTGTTTAATAGCTTTTCTCAATAGAGATCTCTGGATGTTTCAGTATTGCTGAAGTCTTATTTTGAGAACTGAAACAGTGCTTTGAACCCATGCTTGAGTTTTTCAAAGGGACAAATCCTCACTCACTGTAAATTTGTGTCTCTCAGCCTATGCGTTGTTTACTATTGTCAAACAAGCAGTTCCTGAGCTAGTTTATGAGTATGTGACTATTTCCTCAATGTGACTGTCATTTTTAATGTTACCTGTGTCTAAGGAACCAGTTTCACTTATCTGAATCAGCTCAAAGAAAATCCAGCAAAAGAGGAAGGCGGAAGAGGGGATAAATACTAGGGCTATTCATGTTTCTTCTTAAACTATTGGACTGCCTTGCCTAGGGAAGCGGTCAGTAACAAGGGTGATATTTTCATAATGAGTTTTTTAAGTTATCTAGAGTTGATAACTTTAAGTTATCAATAGTTGCTGATGTCTTGCATGGCTTCAGCCTTTTTTTTGCCTTGTGAATCAGATTATAGTTGCCAATACCCATTCTTCTATGTCAGACATTTTACTTATTCTGCAGTCTAAAATCTGTTTGCTGTCATTATTTAAGAATCGGTATTATTTTCTTACATATATTAGATTTATTGAGAGGACGCACAAGTGTACGTTGCCTTATCTGCTTGATCTGCCACATCTGTTTTCCTGAAAATTGTTGAAAATCTGTAACTAAAACTTGTCCTGTTCTTGAACCTACTGCTTGTTATTAGATATAGTCTATTTATTTCCGAGTGGTTTCTCAAGACTGTTGAATACATATGGTGATCTACAAAGGAAGAGAAATACTTCTTTTAGGATGTTAGATATATTGCAAGCTAAGTAGGGAAAAAAAAAAAAGAAATGTGTGACCTGTTCCAAAACCTTCAGCAGAGAATCATTCACTGAAGGTGATGTACTTTTTGTTGGTAATGAGGAAGGTCAAGTTATGCAAAGGTATTTCTGATTTTAGTTCCTTCGGTTCTGGGCTATCAAATATGTGACACAGGAAGCCTGGTGTTTTGGGGTTTTCTTAGATGATGCAAGTAGCTTCAAGTGAATTTTTTAGGTGCTCAGAACTTCTGAAATTGGACACTTGGTGTCTCAAAAGGAGGAGCAGCTCACTTTATAACTCTGTCTTCTGTGGATGCTCTATTATCTGGCAAAAGAGTGTAAGGAAGATATATCATGCAGTGATTCTGGGATGCTTGGATATTGACTGTCTCATTATGGTTAATAAGAGCACAAGATACTAATATAAGAATAAGATTTTTAGCTTAACTTAGTCTTTTTCTTAGTAATCTGTTTTTTTCAGTCATTACTAAGATAATAGCTATCCTACTGAACAAAACGTAGATTTCAAGAGGGATCTATTGCAGTGAAATTTACTATTTGATCCTTTGTATGGCAAGTATTACAACTCCTTTTTAACCTGTGATGTTGAACAGCAAATCAAATAATAAAATAGCACTAAAGTTTCTCACCTAAATGGTATGCATTTTTAGTCCAATTTTGCAAAGATGGAAGCTGAAGCAGAGGTATGAGAAGCTAAGAAGTGCCAGATAGAGGAGAGTGGTCTCTTTCTTCAGCCTGCTGGGACAAATTTTCTTTGACTTCCGACTCAAAGACCAGGCTGACTGGGACCTGAACAGCTTCTTCATTGTAGGGGCATTCCGTTAAACAGAGTGAATCAGAATCATGGAGATCAGAGGCTAGTCTTTTGCCTAAAGGATAGATCATGTGGAACACATAAAACAGAAGTGGATTACTATTAAAAACTAGTTCCATGTTGAAGCCTGACCTTTGAAAGCCGTCCATGGTGATTAAATTAGTAAGAGAAATTAATGTCTTTTTAAAGAGGATTTTTTGCTCCCTTCCCCCTCCCCCTCCCCACCCCACC
>NW_009209352.1:0-10001 GCF_000690835.1 Fulmarus glacialis
ACAAAAATTATATATATATTTTTATACATGCCACACAAGCATAAAATGGGATTGACAGTTGTCTCTTACCTTTTTTCTTTTTCTTTTTGTAATTATATTAAGAAAGAGATAAAAATTAGTGTTCAAAATATGAGGCTTGATAGTAAAGGAGTCTGTTCAGAATCTATTAAAACATGATGGGAATCTAGCATCAAACTGATATTCCACTAATTAAAGAACAAAACCAAAACAAAAACCCCCACAATTCTTCCCATTAAAGAACTTAATATGTAATTTTGGAATTGTCATATCCCAAACTGTAAGTAAAATATCAAAGAAAAAGTTGACAAAAAATACCATCCCTTTTTTTGGGGCTGGAAATGGCCTTACTGTCTTCACTAAGCTCTGCTGCCTGCTTGACACTGTAATGAATCAAGTCATTTATTGTGGTGTCTAGGTATAAGCTTGCATAAACTCACTTATTCTTGAAAACCTTAACCTGCATATTTACCGATGCCCAGATCAGAAAGTGTATCCCCTTATAGTCAAATCACGTTGAAATTAATTTCTATTTTGTACTGAGAAATTATTAAAATCTGCCCAAATTGTAGAACTCTAGAAATAATTTTTTTCTGTGCTATTAATCACAGCATTGTTCTTAATATAAGTAGAATAATACTAATTCCAGCTCATAGCTTCATCTGTTTTGTCTCTTTCTCTTTGTTTAAATCTAAAATCAAATAGTAATAACTATTTTGTGTTCACTAAACTCCATGGTGTTACTGCCACTAAAATAAATAAGTAAAGTATGTGTGTAGGAAGGAGGAGAGAGTGGTTCAAATGTTTCCCTCGTGTTTGTACCTTCTTATGTTCTTGTGCATGTGTGTGTATTTGTGTGTTTTATATATACACATGTGTATACACACACACACACATATACTAGTGAGCTGAGTGCCTCAAGCTGCTACCTGAATCTCTTCAGGAATCTGAAAACACAAACATGTAGAAATTGTTATAAGGATTTTAGTACATATTCAATTTCTTTCATTCTAGTTTTTTATTTTAAATCAGCTGTATTAGTGGGTTGATGGGATTCCTTTTCCTACAGAAATAAGGCGTGCAAGTACATTAAAGAGGTGAGTTAATTGCTCAGCTTTGCCTTGCTGTTCCTAGATGCAATTTTTTAATTGCCAGCCTTACAGATTGACTTTGGGATCTGAAAATTGAGATAAATCTTTGTTCATAATGGCTTTTCTGCAGGCCAAATGATGCTTTCATTTACACCTGTGCAACTGCATTAGCCAGCTGGCAGCTGGGGGCAGAGGGAGCTGGAAAAGGCTGTTTATGGACAAAGTGTATTTGGTAATGAATCAGTAAGAAGCAATAAACCCAGACCCTTCGTGGTGTGTTATAGTTCCTTCCAGAGCACAGCCACACTGCTCGGTGGTTCAGCTACACTTGGTTTTCTCCTCATCTTGTTTGACATCAATGACGTCCTGTGCAGGTGGTCACAAAACCACGAGTGGGTAACACAAAGCACAAGGACAGAAGGACCAAGCGTGAAGCTGGGAGGTGTGTGAGGAGGAGAAGGCTGGGGTAAAACCCCCCCAGTTGCTTCTTGCTGTCCTCCCCTTTGTGTCTAAATTCATTGGAACAGCAAGCAAGTGCCATCGGGGGAAGACTCGTCATGTGTAGTTTGAGAGGTCCAAAGAAAATGTGTTAGCTGGATCCTGGTGAGCTGGAGGAGGAGAGGGAAGAAGCCATGACTTGTGTGCTGCTGCAGGCCTAGTTCTCCAAATACATTAAGCAGTGTTGTGAGGAGTAGGATGATGGATGGATGGAGAATGGCAGCAGGTTCCACCACAACTGCCAGCTCCCCTTTCAGCCGTTCAGGCCAGAGAGGACAGCTCATAGAGGGCTCCTGCTGTCCGTGTATCCAGTAGGACCAAGTACAGGAAAAGTTTGCCCAGTGATGCTGCCCTGGAGGTGAAGAAATTCAGTGTGAGCAAAACTTAAGTTAGCTATCAGATTCTAGTAATCCCATGTGAAATTCCAGGGGGTTTTTTTTGAGTTTTAATGTTTGCTGTCATGTTAGATCCCCCCTCATGTGCCCAGGAACAGGAAAAGTCACTTTAGTGGCAAACCACTCTCCCTAGCCCACCTACCCCCTCACCTCTCCCTCCCCATCAGTTGGTTTTATGCTGGTGCTTCAGAGGCTCAGCGCATGATAACACATCACATACGGTAGCTGTAGGAATGCATAATATGGAAATAATCTTTCCACACTTTATTTCTTACAAAATGAGCAGACCATTTGTAAGACAACATGCCAGGAGTGCTGGTTGTAGGTGGTGGCACAGCAGTGTGACATTTTAGACAGAGCTTTGCCAAGGTTGAAAGTTGGTAACAGGAGCTTTTGATGAGAAGAGCGGAGCAATGATGAGTAAAGGCAGCCCTGTGAGCTCTACCTGTGATATGAGAGTGCATTTGTGTTCAAAATGAATGCTTTAGAAATGTCTTCAGAGAGCATCAGCTGTGTTTGCATACCAGGAACGATGACAAATCCTAAATTCCATATGAAAATAATGCTGATTGTCTCCAGTACCCATTTTCTGCTTATAAAGATTATGGTACTTCAGAAAAAAATCACTTTCAAGAAATCGAAAATATAAATGGTGCTAAACTAACAGGATCAAATTCATTATATTGAGCCTAATTGCAACTTCATTGCTCCAGATTTATTCCAATGTAATTCTGTTAATATCAAAACTAGAGTAACAAAGTGATGAGTCGGGCCTGTTGTTTGCAGATCTCCCCTACAGATCATTAGCTTGTATATAATTGCATTAAAATGTAAATGACATGCTGCCATTTTTTGGCTTGGTTTGAGGAAATCTGCACGTTGGAGGCTCTAGGTAATTTAAATTGAAGCAGTTGAGAAAATGTTGTGTAACAATGATATGACGAATGTAGTCAAATATTTATTGTCTTAAACAACTCAGCAGAATTTGTTTAAATTTAAGTAGGAGAGTCATCAGTTTTGTGACCTTGTCAGTATGGTGAAACTTTGAAGAAAGCTGCAATGTGGTGCAGTGTGATGCAGAAGATGCTTTGAATCAATTTAATTGCTAACTAGAGTAAATAACTTTATTATTTAGTATAATACTAAACACCCATACAGAAAACTGCTCTGATAGGTTCTAGCTGAGAATATATGAGTTGTAAGCAATGGAAATCTTGAATGAGCGTGTGCTATTTAGTATGGTAGTATTTAGAAAGTCTTGTGAGGCTCCAGTGTGCTGGGCACAGTAGAATAAAAGATGCCAGGGTGTACTTCATGGTCCCACATAATAAGTATGTTGTACAAAATACAACAGGTAGATAAGAGGCCAGTGGCAGAAGGGACAGTGGGGCAACCAGGTGGGTGCAGCACAGGGTTCCAACGTTTTGCCTTTTTGTATGCATCTCTGTCATTCACACACTCTCTGTGTCTCTCAAAAGAAGTGTACTTGATTAGCGTAACCCAAAACACAGAATGTACTTAAGAACAACTATGAAAAATTACAATTTTGAATTTTAGAATTTTTTAGTACGCGTGATTAGGTTTCCCACCAAGAAATCTCATTTCCTGCTGTAATGCTACTAAGACAGAAACGTGCCAATGAATTGAAGGGTAGGGAAGAGAAAAGATTCACCTAAAAACTTTCTGATCCCTTCCCCCACCCCGACCCCTGGATATTAAACACTTGTTCACAGTGGTAAATGTTGTTATAGGTATGTACCTATGCATGGGTGTTTTTGTTTTATTTGCCCATTTCTGAAGAACATTTCAGGAAGAGATAAAATGCAGGAAATTGTTTCCTTATATTTCAGTCGTCATGTTGCATATTGTTTGCAGTGTGTGAACTCCTGTTGCAATAGTTCTATGCGGTGGTTCGTCCTTGAAACCTGAACTTTCCTTCAACTTTCTCCGTTATTACTTTGCCTATAAATCTGTCCATAACCCCTGAACAACATTGTCTTTGAACTCCAATGCATCTACTCAGTGAAATTCTCATCCAAGCTTTAATCTTCTCTCACCTTGATATATTTTAACTTCCCTTTTTATGGCCTGGCACACAAGCTGAATTTAATGGTGATAAATGTGTTTCTAAGAGTAAAAGCTATAAAGTATACATTAGAGATTAATCTAAGCCAAATCCTCATTCCCAACATGTTAAACTTGGGGAAGTTTGAGCTGGGAAGAGCTAAGGAGCCAACGGTTGTAGCTCAGGCTCATCTCTAACATCAAGCACTTCATTTTTTAAAGAGTGTGTGTTTATGTTAGGTGTCTTTTCTACTATAGAATGTTTAGATCATCACTGAAGTAACTGTCTCAATTTACCTTTGTGCTGTGTTCAAGAACAAAGCAAAGAGTTGTTTTGTGGAAGCATTTGAGGGGAGGGGAAGAACAAACAAATCAAGGCCAGAAAGCAAATCTTTCCAGCTCATCCTTCCTATTTACGTTTTCCCGATGCACACAAGGAATGAAATCATACGTGCGCTTCCTCTTTCAGAAGGGAAGTGGCCACCGTTCTCGCTCACGCTTTCTGGCAGCATGCAAATCTATCAAGCTGTAACAAAACCAGCTTATTACAGGGCTTTGCTCCTTTTTAAAAAAGCCACTTGTTTGCTGGTAAAATTCATTATTATCTGGCTCTGTTTTGCACAGTGAAATTAGTAATCTGTAGACTGGAGAAATAGTGTGTTTAAAATGTTTTCAAGTATGAATCATACCTGTGATTCTTTTTTTTTGTTGTTATTGGAAATTGAATTATTATAATGCATATGTACATTTAAATTAGCTGTTTTAATTCAGAAAAATGAAGGTTTTCAGACGAGTTTCCACAGTAAAGTTTGCTTGTAGATTTGGCCTAGGCCAGACTTTGTATTGCTCCTATTCTACATATTAAATGTGCTTGATCTAGAGCCTTTTTTAGGTGGATCATAAACCCACCTAGAGGGCAAGAACTGTAGAGCACATCGAGCCTCTCAGAAGAGGGTTTCTACAGATACACATGTATATGACCCTACAGATATACAACCTTCCTACAAATGTACACAGGCAAATTACTTTTCTAGGAAAAACATTCCTATAACCAATATGGTTCAAAAAAAGTGTGTAGGCATATGCTTAAGTCTACTGAATTGAAATCTTTAAGAATAATTTTTAAGCCTGTGTTGAATTCACTGGATTTAGGCATGTGCTTTGGTGCTTTTGAGTCAGGACCAGTTGTCTAGGTCTTGTGTCGTCTTCACAGGAGATTGCAAACACTGAAATGCAAAAAACAAATTGCAACGAGGTACGTACTTTTGCTCAAATGACAGATTCTTTATCGAACCCCTAACAGGAGGCCACTGGCTTTTGGGATTGGTTTTGGTTTGCTTTCATTCTGTTTTGCTTTTCAACTCTTTTCCTCTCAAGAAAGCACAGCTGGAGAGCATTAACTGAAATCAAATGATGCTACAGAATATCTGCTTGTTCATTGTTGCTTTTTCAGCTTAATTCTGCTAAATGATGCCTGATTGAAGTTTTAAATTGTCCTTAGCTGCATTTAACACTTAAAAGCCAGAGGTATCTGTAAAACAATCCCCCATGCCCATCAGAGGAGGAGGAAGAACGTTTACCCATGAGTCCTTCCGTCTATTCAAGCTTTCTTGCCTTCCTTTCTCCCTTTAACATACTTAATTTCAAGTACCAAATTTTTGTGGGATGTGGGTTATCTCAGCTACAGAGGGGTGTTTGTGGTATTTTTGAGTTTTTACTTCCCCTCCCTTCTGCTGAAAGCAAGGTGCTGATGTGGTACTACATAAAGCTTTGTTTGTCCAACTGCTGGAGACAGCGGCTGTTTATCAGCCTTGACTGATAACAAAAAAATCTCACCATCTGCCACCCGTTATGCTTTTGAAGAAGCGAGCGCGATAGCTTCCAGCTGTATATGAACAAGCTGCATGGGTGGGAGGGGGACGTCGGAGGGGCAGGAGGAGGGCGTGCGTGTGCTCTGCCTGAGGTAACAGCGTCAGCTGCTGCAGGGGAGCTCGCAGCTTTGTAGAACGCGACTTTTGCAAAACCAGCAGAAGTTTGGTAGTAGTCTGCCAGAGCCTGGTGCTCTTGCGTAGTTTAACATGGGAGTTGGAGAAAAATGGCAATGCTCTTTTGAAAAACCATGGTGTTCCCTTTTGAATTGCAGAATTCTTGGGAGTGGTGATTCTTCTGGATCACCTGGGCTGTAATTAAAATGTGATGTTCTAAGGTGCTTTGTTTGTACGGTTTGCTGGGCTAGGCTGCAGAGCTTAAAGACATCTGTGGGAAAAATAGATAAGTGATTCCTTTTATCCTGTTATCCTTTGACTGAATTTTCATTGCTGTTAGGAGATTTATTAGCATTTTTTGTGACTGGTCATAGCCTGTGTTCTTTAATATATTATTTGCAATTTCCTTTCTCTAGATTGTGCCATTTAAGGAACATGACTCCAATTTTCCATCAGTTGCATCAGGGAAGCCATAAATATGTCACAGAGGGTGTATTTATGTACCGTATTATGTGGGGGAAAGAATTTGGTCTGTACTGCGTAAAATTAAAACAATAATTAAGCTTTGGCAGAAAGGTTGGAAGGAAAACTCCTGGCTTACAGATATTTGTATGTTTTTATTGTGCGTGATAATTAAATGGTAGTTACAAATTCTGTATATTCTAAATCACCCTAACAGAAACACTTAGGCCACATTACCCCATAGCAGGTGTTTTAATACCTGGAGGAAAGAGGAAAAAGTCAAGAAAAAGGATTTAAAAAAAAAAAAAAGAGTGCATTCTGGAGTATGGTGGGCACTCAGGTGCCCTGATGGGGGACAGAGGATTGTCCATCAGAACAGGTAGGCGTCAGGTAGCAGAGTGGTGACAAGCCGTGGAGAGAGCTTTCCCTTCCCACCTGGTTTATGGGAGACCCACCAGAACAGAGACAGAATAAGAATGTCATCTTCTGTCTGTATTGGATCCCCTTTCCGTGACAAAGGGTTAATCTTTTGGGGACATCATCCCTCTAAAAATGATGGTGATCGTTTATCTTGGCAAAGTACGAGATTAAAATTGAGCGGTGAGAAGAAGTGCAGGGCAGGAACCTGAGTGATACCGACTTACTGGTGGCAAAGAGGAGAGGGCAGAAAGGGGAACCACGCGATGGCCGCCAAGTACGTAATGTGTAGAAAACCTTATGCACAATTAGGAATCGAGCAAAGGCATCATGTATTTTTCTGGTTTCCAAGACTCTTTGTGCACCAGGCATGCATTACTTTTGCAAGAGGTTACTTTCTTTCCCGTTCTCGAGGCGTGCTGCGTCCCCTCGCGCCTTTGCCGGGTGATGGGCATTCTGGGACGAGGAAGGTTACGCTGCCGTTGCCTCATTAATGAGCTGGCTCTTCTCTCATGGCACTGTTGTTAGCACAACAAAGTTAGGACTGGGGAGATGTCATCCGCTTATTTAATGATGTGGGATTGCATCTCTGTCTTGTGGTTTGTTGTTGTGTGTTTTTTTTTTTTTAAATCTGACTTTAAAGCTGCCCTACAGCAGTTGGATACAGTAACATGAATCACTGAACATGAGTGCTTTTTAATAAGTTTAAGGCCAGAAATATCAAAATATAAGATAATTTGGTATCTTAGGTAGACCTATAAAATAATTTTTAAAAAATTATTAATTTTTGATGATGATGATTCTCACAAAAATTTCCTTTGTTTTTCAACCAGCTTTAATTTTGCTTTGATTGTGGGGGGTTTTGGGGGTTTTTTTGGGGGGTTCCCCCCCCCCAGCAACTCTGATTTTATAAAATAAGATAAGAATATGTTCTTCATAGATTAATGAAAGCCATGAACATTATTTGCTGTTGGAGCTTTAAAAATTTGTTTTAAAAATGAGTATTTTCATTTGGCAAATAACTGTTGTGTGCTAAAAGCTGCTCTTTTGTATGAGCCTTATGTAACATTGCAGTTAATAACATTTAGTGTTATCGGATGCTAAATGACTTTAGTATCTCAACTATAAAAGCCTGTTTACAAAGATGAGGCAGTCTTGTTGGAGTGCCAGATTGTTAAATAACTACAGGTTGCCAAAACTAAATGAACTTTTCGGCTGGTAATGATGTGCAAATTGCTATTGCAGATGCATATTTATTGGAGAAATGCTCACAAGCACATAGTTGTTTCTAGTTACAAATGTTTCTCTGCCTTTGTCCTTAAACCATCAGTGATACCATTAGAATGAATATATCTAGATATATACACATAGCTATTTTGTGTTATTAATAGCTTAATAACTACGAAATAGCTATTTTTATTTAATTAATTTAATTTATTTATTGAATAGCTATTTAAGCTATTTTTAAGCTATTAGCTATTATATTAAATAGCTGTTTAAGCTATTTTGTATACCGCTTGGTGAAATGCAGCTCTGCGTAGAACAGCAGCTGTTGTTGGCCCCTACCCCCAGCTCCCAGGTTCTCAGGTGGAAGCACACACATAGCTGGGGGGTAGGGAAGGAAGGTTTGCGATGGAGTACCCTGTGCTGTGACCCGTGGTGGGCCTGTTGCAGATACGATTCTGAGAAGGAGTGGAAACAAAGGCCTGTTTCTTGGCTGTTTGGGGTTTTTTTTAACAGGCCTTCTTGGAAACTACTGGTACAAAATTGGGAGACACAGGAATTAAACTCTGACACATAAATTAAACAGTATTATTCTTTCACTTTTTTTTTCTCTTGAAAAATAGTTTTCTGTAATGTGGCAGCTATGAGGAGCTACCTCTGGGTGAAGAGGTTTCAAACTTTAAATGAGAAGGCGATTCCTTAAAGTACGTTCAAGAGGGTGACGGGAGTTGGCCCGAGGCTCAGTGCGTGTGTTACCCAACAAGCTGTAGCTGCACGTTTCTCTGAGTTCTGCTGGAGCCTGAGAGGAAGCGCTGGGTTTCCTGTGCAAAGCTTGCTCCCTTGCCCTGGAGTGTCTTGCTCTGAAATTCTTAGCCTGGTTGGGAATTTAATACAAAGAGCCATTCTTATGAATCATGTTTTCTTTACAATTTTGCATTCCAGCTCAGCAATTCATTCCTCCTTTTCCTAATGGCAAGAACATTACTGGAGTTCACATAACTTTGGCAAAATGACTGGTTCATGTTCTTCTGGGGGGCTTGAATGCTGCAGTTCCATTCCGTGGTGGGTTATTAAAAAAATACAGCACTTGTTTAAAGAAAGGATAAAAAATAATGCATATTAGGTGTACTAAATAGTGTGATATTCTGATTTGTCATTTTCTGCCCTTGCTAGGGATGTCAATTAGTTAATATCCCTGAATGTAGAAGTTTTTCAAAGGTAAATATTTACTGTTGTGAAAGGAAGACTTTCAGTCGCCAAATTTACAGATGTCCATGTGGCTTCAGAATATTCATCTCCCCATCTCTTGCATCATTAGAATATTCTCTTCTCAGCATTATTTGTATGATCTCAATAATCTTTTTAGTGCCAAAGATTTAGATTAGATTTAGGTGGATTTAGATTAGCTATTAGGAAGAAATTCTTCACTATGGGGGTGGTGAGGCACTGAAACAGGTTGCCCAGAGAAGTTGCGGATGCCCCATCCCTGGAAGTGTTCAAGGCCAGGCTGGATGGGGCTTTGAGCAACCTGGTCTAGTGGAAGGCGTCCCTGCCCATGGCAGGGGGGGTGGAACTAGGGGATCTTTAAGGTCCCTTCTAACCCAAACCATTCTATGGTTCTATGATAAATGGAAATAGCTGTTTTGAACATTTGAATGCGCTATTGAGTGTTTGCGTAAATCAAGTCTGTGTGGGTGTTTTAGGTGGGGTGCACGGCAATATATACTCAGGGTGGTCGAACTTTCCTTTCTGAAAGGACTGAGTTACTTGTGACACACTTATTTCTGACTGAATTTCTGTGAAAACCTGAAGCACTTTTGATGTTTGCATGTGTGTGAAAGAGGCGG
>NW_009209352.1:10013-39585 GCF_000690835.1 Fulmarus glacialis
TGATGATCAACTGCTTTGCAGCGGTCCATTTCCTCGCCGGCGTGCTGTGCTGACATCATCCCAATTCCCTCTCCCCAAGCTCCAGCACAGGAAAAGCCTCGCAACTGGTGAATCCTCAGAGCTGCGATGGGGGCATGGCAGAGCCTGGGCCTGGCACCAGCATGAATGCCAGATATTGGCACCTGATGAACATTAAAGCATCTCTGAAATTACCACTTGCTGATGTCTAGACTGCCGGGTAGTGGCACTCTGGCATGCCTTTGCTCTGCCAGTTCCCGAGGTGGGGGACCTGCTGGGGAACATGGTGGCACCCATCTAGCCCAGGACGCGGTGTGCTGGAGAAGGGTGCACGGCTGAGTCTGTCTTCTCAGCTTCAGGGCAGGGTGCAGCTGAGGGGTGCACCCAGATGCCAGAGCTGAGACGCGGTCCCAGCTGCCGTACAGCACAGGATCAAAGGTCTGCACAGCCCCTATACAAGCTTTCTTCTACCGCTTCCCCATATGAATACAAATGCCTCCCCTTGAAACTCGCCCAATTTTCAGAACCTAACTTGTGCTTCTTAAAACCCAAACTTTTTTCCACATGATCCTCCTTTGTAAAATATGTAGTAAAAATGTGAGATGTGATGGATGGGAGAGTGCTTGCATTAACGTGCATACCAAATGTTTAATAATGGTTCTGTTGAGTTACGCTGTCTGAAAATTGTCGGTCTTTAATTTTAACAGTTTTACATTTATCCCATAAACTATTTTGAAACCTAAAGTGATTTATTTTCCCGAATTTAATTTTTGATCATTTAGGACTATTCATAGCTGCCAAAAGTTTTTACTTAAAATGCTATTACTACAATTTTTCATCAAGTTCTTACAGCTAGCACCCCAGAAAAGTATAACTTTTACTTAGTATTGTAGGACAAATTTGTTCTAATTTTGTTGTAGGTTTGAACTGCTGTTGGATATGAGGGAGAATAAAAAGAGTATAGTTAAATTTTCAAGTTGCAAAACCACATTCAGTATATGTAATTTAGCAGCTGTTGCAAACACTTGGGGGCATTTTCTTTAGCATTTGAAAATTCCCTGTAGAAGTGAGACAGGAGACCTTCATTTCGCATTTCAAGCTTGAAAAATATTTTAACCTTTCCTTAAATTGTGTTTTGGAGTTTAGGATTAACTCTGCCTGGCTGCACAGATGGCTACATTTTACATATTCCTTTGTCTAGGGAAAAAAAGAGACCACATGGTCAGTTAATGGCTTTAAACACTCGTAGTCTTTATTTTACATCTTCTTAATGAGACCGCAGAGATTCTGGGAAGATACTCAGAAAATTGTTGTTTATGGTGTAAGACTTGTAAGATGTGTTGTATTCTGTGTCTTGGAACTCATGAGCTATTTTTGCTCCTACTTATTAATCTTGGTTACTGAATTTTACAGCTTCATCCCTTAAGATTTAATGTTCATAATTCAAAATAAAAACTAAGATCGCCAATGTATAGAAAATGTTACTTTATTACTGGAATGTGTGGGCTCTTATTTTTTGATCTTTTAATAGCCAAAATTATAGATGAAGTGGATTTTTAAGGAGAAGTAGGCTCCATATCCGAGTCACTGCAGTGGTTATAAAGTTAAAGAAGATATTTAGTCTTTCAGCATACGACAGAATGCTTTCTAAGCTTTTTCCCTAGACGCTTTTGGGAAACACTGTAGTGAACTGTGGACTATACAAATCAAATGTGATGCTGGGATAACTGATGGAAAATCCATTAAGTCAGTGGTGTGTCACCAGAGCAGACAATTACAGCATATAAAACCAATCCTTAAATTGGATATTTTGTGCTTTGTAATGATTTTTTCCAAGTAGGTTTTAAAATAATATTAGCTAAAGGATTGGTAAATCAATGTAGTTTGTGTAAATCTACATGTGGCACGTAAAAGAACTCCTGATAAAACCAGAGTGCTGTACAATGTTGAGCACTTGTAAGTAATCTGTCAAGTTTATAAGAGGTTATCTGTAATAGAGGCACATGACTTTTTTTTTCCCCTCCATTTGAAAGTACTAGTAAGATTTTAAAGGCTACTACTGCTTTATCACATAAAGAGGAAGAGTTTCCTGTAGTCTTTCAAGCTCTTACCCTTTTAAACCAACATGTGCAATGAAATCCATCTGATTAAAGTTGTTCTTGAAGATAGCTGTTAAAGACTTTACAGCTTTTGGTTAAAGACTTTACAGCTTTATTCCAGTTCCTGCTGCAAAAAGATTTCCATTGCAAACCCTGCAATCACAGAGGTCGTTCATGCTACTATTGGATGGAAATGCTACGATGTTGCTGCAATTCTATGTGAGTCTTGCAGGGCAGGATGGGGATATAGGGGAGAGATGGTGTGAGGTGCTGCAGATCACTGTGTATGGGTCTCCAATCTTAAGTGCTATCAGCCAGGCATTTCTGACAGATACTTAATTCACTTCTATTAAATTAAACTAAACTTCTATTAAATTAAACTAACAGCATCTACAGATGTTTGTATATTTTGGGGGTGTTTGTGTGTATACATACGAAAATACAGACCCACCCTGCTTTCTAGTCAGCTGAATCCTCCACCCCTAATTTATTCATAGAGGAAAAGGTTAAATTTCCTCTAGAGTTTTGAGGGTGTTTTGTTTACATTTTTGCTTCCAAGGAACTCCCTTGAAAGAAAGGCTAAGAGAGTGTTGCAGGAAAAGCAGTGTTTTCTGGGAACTTTGGTTACCCTTAAGTACCATTTCCAGTTCTGAAGATGCAGAAGAAACTGGTATGTGAAGGTCAGAAGATGCCAGCGTAGTTCACGTTAACACAACATGATGAATGTTGTGTTATAAACAGAGTATAAGCTCTTTGTCTTGTTAGAAATCTGGAAATGTAATAACTTCTTATGCTGCAACTCGGTAAGCCTGAAAAGTGGTTTTGCATTATTATTTTAAGCCTTACAGATAAGGAAGCTCAGCCTGAAACTTTGCAGTCACTTCTTATGGGTGAAATGCATAGAATTCTGTCTTTGCTTCTATTGATTATCTTAATTGCCTCATGGTTGTCAGGGTTTTCACAATACCATTACTATCTTTATGACCGTTTAATACAATACAGAATCTATGTTAATAAATAAAACATTGTCCATAAATGGAGATGCTGAAAAATTAACTCTATTATTTTTCTTCTATTTTTTCAGCGGAACCTCTGCCTTTAATGGACTTGTGCCGAAGATCAATTCGTTTTGCTCTTGGCAGAGACCGCCTGCATGACATAGAAATTCTACCTTTGCCTCTGTCTCTGAAAAATTACTTACAGTACCAATAAGACGTCTAGAACCCTCTGGCCTCACATTGGACTACATCAATGCAAATGGCAGAAAATTGTTTACAGCAAAATAGAAATCTTCATGATGGACACTTAAGTGTTATTTAATTTTTAATATATATTTTTTCTGAACCAGTGAAAGCAGATCACTGTGGGGGACTACTAAAGAATGTGAAAACATTGATTTGATTGAGATTCGTGTATTATCTGTTGCCTGTTGTGTTTACAGTCCTGAAGGCTATTATTCTCATCTGTCACATATTGGTTTATCTTTGTTGCCTCTGGTAAATACCAATAGAAAATCTGACCTGCAAGATCCACTGTCATGCAGGACAGAGCATTCTTCAATAATGTGATTTCCCCCCCCACCCCCCGCTTCTTTCTCTCTCTTACACCTCACGCCAATAGATAAAAATAAATTAGCAAAGGAAAAATCTTGACAGTAACTTTTGAAAAATATTTAAACCTTGCCTTTGTTATCCAGAGTTGTTAAGAGCTTTGATTGTTCAGCACTCAACATAATCAGGCCTATAATATCTAAAAGTTCTAACATTTAAAATAAAGCAGATTACTGTCTAGAAGAAAAGTATGTGATTTAAAAACACTAGAGGAAAAAACTGATATATGTGTCAGAAAGATCATGTTTTGGACATGGTAACAGTAAGATGCAGCCCATTGTTTTCAAGACCAAATCTAGTCCCTCCAAAGTTCTGCAGTTTATAACAAAATTTTCACTATCTCAAGAATTTAGGATATTCGTATTTTAGAAAGCTTGTCACTTTTTTATTTGAACAAATTTATAATTTTTATGTGGTATGAACTCTAAGTACTTGGTTCTCTTTTTAATGTATGCGTGGTTATAATGTTTATTTATCTGTTTAGAGTCTGTGGAGTTCTCATTTAACTGTTTCCCATCTTGGGGTGACTGATTTTGGTTTTTTCCCCAACTCCACCTGAAATGTGTTAATTTTTCAGGCTCATCCCATTTTTTAAGATGCTGCTTTCTATTTGCATTTCGTACATGTTTCAAGTTATCTGCCTGATCAGTTATCTAGTTTTTAAACTGGAAGTTGTTGTTATGGCAGGATGTCAAATGTTTAGACTGAGCTGCCTTCAGCATATTTTAATGTGAATTTACTGATGAATGAGGAGAAAATTTCTAATAAAGTCTACTGTCCAAAATAAAACTCATGTCTCCTTTGATGAAGTGTTAAATAATATAGCACTGCATACAGAGTTGAAGTTCAGTTCCTTCTGCAGCTTTGCAAATGTTTCTGTTCAGCACTCCTTTGGAATTGCTGCTTTGGGCTCACGTGCGAGTGACATCGCACGCAATGTAATGTCCTGTTCCCGATTTATCCTACTCACTCTGAATATAGCTGTATTCTTGCTTTTAACACGATTCTGGCCAGATTCGTCTAAACAAAACCTCAATTTTGTGCTAAGTTGCACTTTGAGACTCCATGTTTTTGAGGTACGTTGAAGTCTGACCGTTGTGCACTGATGATAGAGGCAAAACCACTGAACTGCAGATGGTTGCCCTTCTCTCAGCCACCCCAAGGAACAGAATTACAGTTTCAGTTGGAAAAGAGAAGCATGAGATAAACAAGATACAACAACACAAGCAAGAGTGGAAGCAACAAGGGCAAGGTAACTCAGGAATGTCAAAAATCAAATAACAAGTAATTGCTTTTCTGGGCTTAACTGTGTAAGTTGATGCTTGCTTCAGCATCAACTTACTTTCAGACTTGCTTTCACTTAAGGCGACAGGTACGTACTGTATTCCTTACCTTAGTCTTGCAAAGGGGAAGAAATTATAGCTGTGATCTGTATTTCTTACTTTTCTCACTTCCTTTGTTTAATCTAAACCTTTTGTCTCAATAGGTACGTAGGAAGAAGGAGATATAAAGGTGTAATAACTCACCAAAAGGCAAAATGTAGCTGTGTCAAGTGTTCTTTCATAAAAGCAAGGTAAGCAGCTGTTAAGGAGTGGCATAGTCATCCTGGTAGACCTTATTTTTCCACCACTGAAGTCCATTTTAGGCAAACATTTCCTAAAATTAGTGTTTTACTGTGTGTAACTAGACTTCATGTTCCTTTGAATAACTGCAGTGACACAAGTGTTAAGTGTTGCCTTCTCTGTTTTTTAACTTGATCCAGGCCGACAGCTTTTTCATGTGACAGTACAGTGGGAACTGATAATCATGAAACAAATTAATGGTGCCTCTGTATGTTAATTAACCTAGTTATTTTACAGTTGGATTGGAATTTCAGTTGGTGCTCCTTCTGTAATGATTCCTCTAAACCAAACGTCCTTATTTTAACTTTCAAACATTTTTTCTAACACTTAGTTGCCTTCCAGGAGTGCTGGTTTTACAGGAATTACAGTTTTATTCTTTTACTGTTCCCTAGTTGCATGTTGTGATGCTGTGGATGGTAGATATACCCCTTCATGTGGGATTAGGGCCCTGTTTTCAGGTGTCAAAGTCTTTTTGATATAGTTTTCTTGGTCCAAGAAGTCTAGTAAGGAGGATATACCATGGAAAATATTAACAATACTTCAGTTTTCCTGCTAACCATCCCTTTGCAAATAGATTCTCTTCCAAGAGGGCGTATAGGGAAACCAGAGTGCCCATCTGTATTGCTAAGAATGCGTCAAGCATTGTGGCTAAGCAAGTAGTCAGAGTACCTCCTCACAAAATGTACCAAAAAAAGAGTCTCCTCTCTGTTGTTGAACTCCAGCCTGGGTGGTATGTTCCTCACATCGATTCTCAAGGCTTACTTTACCGGAATGCAAACATTGTTTACTGTCTGCGTCAGGAGTGAATTTATAAGGTGTTGATGCATTGGCTTTTGCCCAAAACAGAGGTCAAGCACTAAGTTATGATCATTCTTCAACCAATGCAGTTGAAACTTCTCAGTCTTTCTATCCTGGAAGCCTAAATGCAGCAAGATACCTACCCAGAAGTCCACTTTCAGGCATATCTAACATAGAGGATGATTGCTTACTATAAAGCTGTACTACTTTGAGATTTGCAGTAAGATCTCTTGCATCTGTCTTTTTAATTTCCAGCCACTTTTGGCTCTCATCACACGAAGAAGCATAAATAGATGTGATGGTTTTCAGCTTTCGTGTACCTGTGTCCGAGCAAAAGGAGTATAGTTTTTCTAGACATGATCTGGAAGTGCTCCCATGGCAGGTAAACTAAGGCTAATAGAAGCTCTTTAGAGCAAAACACATGAGTCTTTATTGTAGTATTTAAAGGAAAAGGGCACATGCCTGGGAGCTGCAACCAAACTGCAACCTTTGTGATGGGTGCATGCTAATTAGTGGGTTGCAATAGGAAGTATTTCACCTACTCTTCAGTATTTGGATCTCTAATATGGCCCCTTCCTAGGAAGTATTGAAGGTGCAGAATCCCTTCTGTTAAAACTGTGGTTAAGACTTGTGGATACGTGCATCATAGCTTCTCTTCATTATTTTCTCAGTATTGCCGTTCTTCATCCTTCTGCAATTCATGTGAGGGAGGGGGCTTGATTTTAGCCATCTAGAGGTGCTGCTTTTGTGATCACAATTCACAAGTGCTATAACCTCAGTGATGTTTTGGACCACTCTTAGCTTTTAGACTTACTAAAGCTGTAATTGTATAACACCTAAATTTGGGGTCAAATTTGAGAAGCCTATGTCCTTCGGTATAGCAGCTGTTACAGACGTGTCCCTACTACTAGGCTGACAAAGTCAGTGCTGTGAAGGCTTTATTTCTGCTTCAGATTGGACCAAGGGAAATGTATTGAAATGTCTGCATTCTCATCCAGAGGTAATGTAATACAATCTGTAGAGAAATTGTGAAGTCTTATTTTAGACTTCATATGTACTCTTTCTGGTCTTCAAGTTTTTATCTCAACAGATTGACTCAAACTGTTTCTGTTGAGGTAGGATCTAACTTTCCAAATTTCTCAGTGTTCACCTGAAGCTGGGAAAAACTGTTACAGAAGCAGATACGTACGAATCATTTGAGTGTTTCTGATAGTTATAAAAGAGCAGCAAGCAAGAAATGCTATAAAATCTCCTTCTCATCTCCATTACAGTTGGTATTGTTAAACTATAACCATATGTTCTCACGTCAGTCAGCGGCAATCACTACGCAGCAAGCTTTTTATCAGATCCAGCAGTACTCATTCAGGTACAATTCCCACTGACATCAGCGGGAGATCTGCCTGAGTCAGCACTGCTGCTTTTGGTTCCCATGTAAAGATCTCCAAACATTTCCAATACATTGTATTGAGCGATACTTTATTATATGTAAGCAAAGTCAAGCAGATGGTTTCTGCAGCAGTTTTTCTAATTTGGCAAAACAGCAAAACATGCTGGCAAGTGTAGCTAGGTAAATGTTGTGAGAAAGTTGAACGAAAAAATGCATCTAGTTGAGGCTGAGAACAATATTCAAAGGGGAAGCTAGACTTTTTGGCTCCTTGATGATGATTTTCAAAAGCTTTTTAGTTTACAAACCTTTAAAATCTCACAGTGGTTTTTATTCTGTATACTTAAAGGAATGTAGGATCTTTATTCATTCCTGTTTATCTCAGAAAAGAATGTCTGGTGATCATGAAGTGGAAATCCTTTGTTTGCTTGATTCAAAGAGACACCAAAAAAAATCCCTCCTTGGGAAATGTTCTCTATAGATACAGAACCATGAAAAATATACAACACACATCAGCCTGATTCCCCGCACTCCTGCTTTTTTTTTTTCCTTGAGATTGCAACTGTTCCTTCACAGAAGAACAGCAGTGTGTTCTGCAGTCAGTGTTGAAAATAAAAATGTTTTGAAGCATCTGCTACAAAGCAGAACACCCTACTGAAGGTATATTAAAGCAAATTTGAATGTGCTATGGTGAGGGCAGAGAACGAAGGACCAGAGCACTACAGAATAGCATTTCCCTAAGGGTTTACCTTCTTTTCTTTTTTTAGCGCTGCTATAGTGTACGGGTAAATTCAGGTGGGAAGAAAGAAAAGTTGTTCATGCTTCCACTGCCACCAGGTGTTTAGCATTGATGTTTAAGCATTAGCATCTTTTTCCCCACTAAACTGTTGTTGCACAGCCTTAACATCCCGAAGCTCTACCACTGACTGCATGTGCTTCAAAAGCTTCTGAAGGACTCTGGGCTCTGCTGTTGTATGAAGTAGCACCCTATTCCACATACTGTCCTGTTGGAACTTAATGAATTAACTTCTAGGCAAAGAGCACAGCTGCTCTGTCATTATTGCTATGACTAGTAACATATGGGGGTACCCAAACTAGCTTAAATACTAGCCAAATGGAAGTCCAGTAATTGGCAGAACGGAGCCCAGTATGGGGTAGTTCACTGTGCCAAGCAGCAGTGAGACAAGTAGTATCAGCATATCTGAAGTAATTAATAAATGGCTGAGATTAAAAGGGTCTGCATTTCAATTTGGAGGTGTCTTTGCAAATCCAGTTTAAGATAGGTGTCAGGATCAGATACTTGCAGTTTCACTACTGTAGCTGTGAAAATTTGTAAGTTATATAGCTTCTAATCTCTCCAGGTGACAGTAGATGTAAAAGTAGAGCTCATGTTTTTAATAACTTTAATGTATTAAGGGGTATTTACAGTTGAGACAGCTATGTTCTTGGATTTTAATATATTGTTTCTTTGGCTTGTGAAAGCTACAGCACAAATGGCAGGTGTCTTCAGACTTCTAAGGAAAAACAAACAAAACACAGCAATGAGCTGATGTTTCTGACAGTCCTCATGTACAACGAATTCTACTGAGTTTCAAATACCAGTCATAAGCCATCATTATAGAGGCACTTAGTTGAGGTCGGCATCTGTTCAGTGGTGCCTGGATCAGTTTCCTCCAGATTTATTTATTTTTTAAAAAAGAAAAAGGTATTAAATAAGGTTATTCAAATTGCCAGCTCCACTTGAAAATGTAGTCTTTTAATGAATAAAATGTTCATATTACACTTAAGACTTTATTAACAGAGACACAAGTAACTGCTGCCACACATATCTGGGAAACTAATGCATGTTTTTAATGGCAAAATGCCTCAACCTTTTTTCTCTTCACTAAGAAAATCAGTTTGGCAAGTGCATGGCTTCTCGTGTAGCAAAATGTGAACAACTGTAAGGTATGGGGCCAGAATTTCAACATACGTGTTTGGAAGCGACTTTTCAAGCACAGTGAAGGTGCCTATGGCATTATTTTGGGGATTGGAGTTTTACCTTATTTATAGATAAATTTTAACTGCATGTCATTCTTAGGAGTTAATAGGATATGGATCCTCCTGAGCTAAGTATTCTATCAGGGCTTGTCTAGAGATGGAACAAACTAAAACGAAACTCCCCCACAAATTAAGTTACCTGGGTAAACATAGCCTGGCATCAGGTGCTGCTGCTATTAAAATGTTTCCCAAGTCCTACCATCTAATTGCATAAATAAACCTCCATTGAAAAAAGCCCTCTAAAAAAGGAAAGGATGTATTAAAGTATGAGTATTAAATTGGCCTCTAGAAGATCTAAGTTGAAATCCAGATTCTGCCAGAAACTCTTATCATCTTGATGATTTGCTGTTTTGTTTTGGTGGGTTTTTTATCATTTCCTGCTGTACATCCAAAACAACAGTCATTTTCTTCCATCTTTTATAGCTGGTGTCTGTGTAGTTTCTAATTCCTTTGTAAGACTGTTGTTTTATATCTAATGCTCTAATTACTTCTGCGGTGCTGCTGTAATGCAGATACACATTGTGGACAACATCTCCAGTTGCATATCCACTGGTACCAAATAGCTACGAACTTGTTGGTTTATTTGTGGCTGGCATAGCAGAACAAGGATTTCTCTTTCCACGACAGTTGTTATGTAGGAGCAGGCTTGTTGCTAGTCTTGCCTAACTCATGGGTAACAGTACTGAACTGTGGACATCATCATACTTGGCTCTTTCAGAAAACTTGCACCACAGCGTTAAGTGGCTTTGTCTGCAAGAAACAAATGTTGCCCATAACCCAGTTTAGGTTCCGTGGGTCTAATGCAGGAACTCTGATAACAGCCAGTACGTTACCCTTTAGGTAGAAGAGTTGGATCTCTTTTGTAGATAGATGCAATTTAATCCACCAGCTGCCTCCTAGTCTGTGATAAAGACTGATGTAAGCCCTGAAACATGGCTTCTTAGTTTTTCCAATTTTTCTTTGTCCCTAAGTTTTCATGATACAAATAGAAACATCCAATTAATTTATTCATTGTTTTAAATCTTACTGCATTTTTTACCTTGCTGGTATTTGGGAATCAGACTGTGTTTCCCAAGCTAAGCTTCATGAAAATACAATTTCTTGTAAAATGTTTGATATTTTCCAGTAGCAGTGTGTGCCATGCCATGTCTAAAGGAAAATGTTTCTTTTTGTTTATTTTGATTTTTCTACCTTGTAATTTCATTCCTTTCCTCGCCATCCGCATTGGGGAGAGCATCTTTACTGTTGAACTTAACTGTTCATGACCCCAAGAGCCTACTCAAAAGCATGTTGAGACACATCATGTTAGTGGCTTTCTGTTGAACTGACCTCATTTGTTTTTAATTTAATAACTGTCCAGTTATTAAGTCCAGTGCCCCCAAATGGCCTCATTCTGCACATATACACAAGAGACCACTGCTAGTTTACAGTTTGCAGCTAACATGCCTTTCATCTTGTGCATCTTGTTTGCCTGTTATATGCAACTACTCTTGGCTCTTCTACTGGGACCTCACTCTGGGAAAACTACTGTGGGTGCTTTAACTTTCAGTGAGCTTAGTTTAATTTGTCTTGTCAGAAGGATCAGCAGTATTTCAAGTAAGAATTTGTTTTAGATCAAAGTTCTTCGAGCTGTCACAAGAGGATTGCAGAAGATTGCAGTAAATATGAATTTCAATAATAGAGCTGCTTATTGTGGAGGTTTAAAACTCCACACTTTAGTTTCTCTCAGATCTTTAACTCACTGCCATTAAGGAATGTTATACAGAACTTTACTATCAATGATCACTCTGACATAAAAACAAAATAAATAAATCTGTAGTTGTAATTCAGAAACTTCCTGCTCTCTGAGATCCATGACCTCCAGCTTCAAACAGAGATCTGGAGAGCCTGTCTTCTTGCATTACTTGGTATTTCCATCCCCCACAGAAGTGGGAACAAAAGTCTTTAGTTGTCAAATAACAGGTGATAAATGGACAGCAGTGATAGAAAGCTCTTCTAGGATGTTGTGTCTTCTGCACTGAAAGCTGAAATGAGTGATTTTTTTTTTCAAAAACTTTGTCTCTCCAGAAATATCTCCTAAACATTTATCTTCTAAACATGTGCATCTCATTGAGCATAAGGAGATGCTCCTAATCGTTTTGAAATACTAGCCTTTTGGATCAGGGAACTTTTTGACTTGGAAAAAGGAAGGACACGTTAAATCATGCCTTCTTTTTATTTCTTGATTTTTAATTAAGGCTTTAAATTTTTGTTTGCTTTCTGGTTTTGGAATTTACTTGTAGAAATATTAAAGTACTCTTCTGGGTTTTTTTTGTGAGTTTCCTTACTGAACCTATATGTTTTTGTGGTCTTGCTATAATTAAGGAATCCAGAGGGAGAAATGACATCTTTTATGAGACCAACTGATTGAAATGCAAAAGAAGAGATGCTTTCAGGCACAGAAATAATTCTTCTCCACTGAAATACAAATGCCAATTTTCAAAGTTAAATTCAGATTAAGAACTGTTTAACCTTGATTCTGCTACACAGAAATTTTAGCGTCAATAAATATATTGGTTCTGTGCCTTATAATTTTTCACATTCCGGAACCACCAGCAATTCCTCTGTTTTCTGACGAAGCCACCTTTCCCCTCTCTAAGAGGAACTAATGACTTACTGAGTTTCTTCTTTTTAATATTCTTCCCCCTCCATAGTTGCAGGTACAAACTTCTTTGATGATATAATTGATTAACTTGTGTTAAGTTAAACTTGTATCACTAGTTTCAAGTTGTATTTTGCTTTGAGGATCAAAGCTTCAGCCTGCATATCCTGAAAGCTGGTCTGGTTTTTAGAGCATAGCATTAGTCTCATTAAAGATATTATCTTTGTCTGTAAATTTGCTCCTGTTTATATCCTGCAGTAATCATGCCTACATTCACACCATCGCTTCTACATAGAAGATAACTAAAAAGAGCAGATGTCATGTATTTAATCAAGATCTTTCCCCTTCATGATTTTCCTGTTTAAAGAAAACAAAGATAAATGAGTTCTGAGAATTTAAATTCTCTGCTGTTTGCACAGAGCTCCCTTTTGAATGTTTTCCTAGGCCTACATATACTCCGATCTCATGGAAAAACGTGGTAGGAGCTTGCTGTGAATTTCTATAATGGAGTAAAAAGAAGAAAAAAGACTTCCAAAGCTCTCTTCTAAATGCAGTGCAGAGGAAGAAAAAGCAGACAAAGCAAAATTGCTCCTTTTCTGTTTTTACCAGTTAAAAGGCTAATAATGAACTTGCAATTTCAGTGCAATAGTTTTATTTTCTATTCTGCTAGCCATCCCAACCAAACATTTCCAGTTTGCTTGTCACACAGCTCCCTGGTTTGCCCACAGATTTAAAAACAGTCAGTTAAAGGCATTTTTCTACATAGCAGTCAGTCTTGTTCCTGCTAAAGCACAGTCTGAAGTTTTGGCTTCCCTTGGCCTGCGTAGGCCAACACCATCAACCTGTGACTATGTTTCTTGGCTGAAAGCTCTCTCTGTTGGTCTGTAATGGAAATGGGAGCCCTCTGCCTACAGGTCCTTGTGACTAGAGGTAATTTCTAACTTCATGAAGTCTCCAGAACCTGTTCAAGAAGTTCATCTGGGAGGTACTTCTAGATTTATGGTTGTTCATTAGAACATGCAATACTGAAAGCAGCCTTTCCATGAGTTTAGCAAGTGTTTCTAAAAAGTTACTCCTCACTTTGGGTAGCATGAAAGTAGTATAGAGACAGACAAAACAAATGAAAACTTAGGTGTATTTCCAGGCTTTACTTTCCTTCCCATCATCAACTATGAATAGGGGACATTTTTTATTAGTTTAGGCTGGAGTGTTTAGGATGCCCTGACGTGTGTACCAAAGCTTTTATTTAAAATTGCAGAATTTTTTTCACTTTTCTTTTAGTCAGAAACTGTGTCTCCTGGCACAGAGATATGCCCTCTGTGTTCCTCTCTTATGCTGTCAGTTCCTGGAATTTATAAGTTATTTCACAATGATACGTTTTCTTTTGTTCTGGAGAAACTCCTTTGCTCTAATCCTTTTCTGCAAGAAAGCAGTACAAAACTGTGGCCTCCAGGTTTATCTGGAAGTGCTGCTCCCTGTATTAGCAGAAGAGGTGTGGAATGGTAAGGAGAATGCAAATAAACCAGAATTTATAAATTACAGAGATGGGTCCTTCAAATCACAAAACCTACATGTCTTGGCAGGCTAAGTTGGATCAAAAGTCCAATTTCAGCCTTTATAGGAATTGCTAAGCAATGCATGGGAAACACAGCTCCAGCACACGTCTCTGAGTTCCTCTGTCAAACTCAAAGCAGATTTTCAGTTGTCAGTGGTTCCTAACTCAAGAAATTCTAGGCAAGCGAAGCTGCTCTTGGCCACCTGTAGCGCTCCCGAGGTCCCTGTGCCAGATGTTTGCTCTGCCTCTGCAGCACAAGCAGAGCAAGGAAGTCCCAGAACATCGTTATCTGCAATACACATTAAGCAATGCAAAGAAAATTTGTGTTTCTTTGGCAAGCTGTGCTGCTTGCCCTTGCTGGTGAAGGGGGGGAAAAATGATGAAGATTTTCTAGAGAACAGGTTTTTTCCATAGCACCCACATGGGAATAGAAGGGGGAAAGAAATCAGATGTTTTCACAGATTTTTCAGTCTAGAAGAAACTGTTCTGCAGTTCCTGCAATGCATATAGAAAACATAATCGCTTGTGAAAAACTCAATGAGGCAAGTTCACTTTCTAGTTTTGCCACAGACTTTTTGTACCTGGCTCAAGCCTGTACCTTGGCCACTCCTGCATGTAGAGGTGTTTATACACAGTCACTATTTCCAAGGAATTAATAGGTAAAAATAGTTTTTCTAAAAGACTACCAACCTTTGGTGCCCCAAAAATACTTTGAAAGATAAAAGGATGGCTGGTGAACATGATAATGAGGTACTTGAGGTTACGAAGCACTGCTGGGGTAGCTTCCATTAAGCATCAGTTTCTTGTTCCTACAGAGGCTGATCCTACCATGCTAATGGATTTATAGTAATGGCACTGTATCTTGATACTATATGAGTTTATTGCTAGGATGCTATGACTGACTTCTGTGCACACAGGTTGTCGGGAGATGCCTAGTTCTTACAACTTGGCAGCCTCACATATATCTGTTCAGAAAGGAAGGTTATATGTTTTAGTACCTTGGCAGGGTTACCAGATGCTTAGTTAGCAGCACGAATTGAAAATATGCTTGGCCAGATGAAGTTTGGCTCAGCACAGGCAATGAGGGAGGGCTCGGGGAGCAATGCTTTGTGAATCACTGTATACCAGCCGGCCGCAAGCTCGCTGGCAAGCACTCATTCCTGCCTGCCATAGTAGGAGGCAGGAGGAGACCGAGGTGCGCTTGTGATCGTATGCTTCTCCACAGCAGCTACAAGCGAAGCTTGACTCTGAAAGATCCTGGTTGCTCCCTGCCCTTCTGTATTAGCACTCTCATGTTATGATTTAATTTGTTTCCAGTCAGATATAACTACTATCTAAAACAGATCAGGAAATGCAAAACCAAACAAAAGCTGTCATTATCCTTACTTCCTCTTAAAGAGACTGGTCTTCAACTCTTTGGGGATAAGCTTAAAAAGTACGTCTGCCTTTTCTGTCTTAAAGTTTCTGCTTAGTTCTGCATTTTATATTTTGTTTCTTTCACTTGATGATGCTAAAAAAGTCATTGAAGTGTGGCGGGTCAGTAGGTAAAGCCTTCAGCTATCTAGGCACCACCCCATAAATTTACAGAGCTCCATCTCTGGTGAATTTTTGGTTTCTGCCTCCGTGTCATATAGCAAAATGCTGTTCCATAAAAACTATGTTTGTTTTAAAACTTACAAAATGCATTCATACTCAGTCTATGCTCCCTTTGTTTCTAGGCCAAAGAGTGACTGTTCTTCTGTGTCACTTTCCCATGGTGTGGTTACAGACAGCAACAGCATCCCCTCGCCCATCCGCTGCCTTGCTCACAGGCCATGTTGTTCAGATGCCCTCCCTGCGCGAGGGAGTCTGTTCCCTTCATGGCCCTTTTTTGGGCACAGACCACCACAGCTGTTGATAGGGCTCTGGGTGAGGTCCCATGAGGGCTCGATACAACCCCATTTCTAGGTCTGTTTTTAGGTTGTACTCGCCTTAATCACAGGTTTGTTACATTGGCAACAAACATGAGCTGTTCCTCGCACCCTTTTCCCCTTGGGTGTATTTCTAGACTACAAAATACAGAGTCAATACAGCCCTAAGGCGGAGCGACACAGACTGGCCAAGGTTAAACTGTACAGCAGCCATGTCTGGGTGAGTCTTTCAGTTGAAAATGTCTGAAACGATGAGGACAAGTCATAGCTTGAAACCAGGGCTTGTGAAGGTGCTGGAGGCACCAAGCCGCCGGAGCGGCAGTGCGGGGCGATGTGGCCTGGAGGAGCCGGGCGATTTAATCTGAGTCTCTTGTCTGCCCCTTCATGGAAATTCTCTTGTGGGCTAGACCTTAGCGCTCAGCTGTAACGCCGTGAGGAGCTTTCTGTGGGGAATGCCCCTATAATAGTCAATCCAGTTGTTAGTGATCTTATCCTTGTCAAAGTTGGAAATTCCACGGAAAATTTAGTCCAGTTGATAAATTCCTGTTTCCTCCGGTTACAGGGTCTCAGAAAGACGATTTTAGGAGCGGGTGCTTCCCATTCTGAGACTGGTTCCTCCCCACTTAATTCTGATATTATTACAACTGCCCTTGGGTCCCAAATAGATGGAATTTCAGGCCCTGCCTGAGGAAAAGCATGCCTGGAAACTTCCTAACATAATACTCCTCATCTTTGGAGATACTAGTGGGAGGGAGGCTCTGTGGTAGTGACCAAATCACAGTGGCGTTTAACGCTGTGGCAAGGGGAAAGCGGGCCATATAGATTCAGTGTGTAGATGCTCAAATTTAGGAAAGGGAGCTAAATGGATTCCCCCACCTCAGCACCTCCCCACCTGCTGGCACAGCCCGCCTGGCTCCGTGCCCGGCTGGCCGCTGTGGCAGGGGCACTCGGCGCTTCCCCACAGGCCTGCTGGGTCAGTAATGGCGGGGGCCGTCACTCCGCCGGTGCCCAGAGGGTAAACGTGTTTGTGGGCCACCGACCTGAGGGGGTGATGGGCTGCAGGCCAGGGCTCAAATGCGTGTTGTCCTTGCTTGAGGGGTGGTTGTTTTTTCTCCAGAGGAGAGAAAGCTAGTGGAGGTGAATGGCAGGGAGGAAGGAAGGGCGGGATTTGATTCAGTTGTGTCTGTGTGTGGGGGCGGGGGGAGGCAGCCCGGATGGGGAAGAAGTTGGGCCTGAATCCTGCAAAACACAAACCCCCAGTTGGGGGGAGCCCCCCCGCAGCACCAGATGGCACCAGAGGGGCAGCGCGAGTGTGACGCACGTGCCAGGGAGGGAAACGCAGCTTTTAAGGTGAAGAAGAGAAATAGATGTTTTCCCAGTAAAGAGTAACACAGCAGATACTCCTGAGGTGGGAATGGGCCGGCCTTCTCCTCAGGGGCAGTGGTGGTGGTGCCAGTGAGGTGAGAGGCCACCCCTCAAACCCGGAGGGCCGAATTGGGGGGGTGCAGATGCCCCCATGATGTACTTGGTGATGTTTGGCTTCCCCAGGTAACTGCATGGTGGGTTTGATGGTCGATCCTGAACTACAGGGAGGATTTGGCTGAGCAGTAGCTCAAGCAGCATAAACCGCTTTTAAGTTTTGGGTGTAATTGATCCCTTCAGTCTGGTGACCCTTGTCGGATGTAAGTCAAAATCGAAGTGGAAATTCAGAAGTCATGCTCTGCTCCTCAGCTCAAGCCAGGCACAGTTTTCATCTGTCCTTTTCCACAGCTGTATTTAACTTCTCTGCTCAGCTTCTTCTGGCCTTAACTGCGTTGTAGGGGAGTGGGAAATGGGGCAATTGTTTTGGTGTACTTCATGTTGTTGCTGTATTTTTCTGGCATGTCTGTAGGTACATATATAAAGTCAGGAATCCAACTTGGATTGTGGCCGGTGGCATCATCTTCAGGCTTTTTTTCATGAGTGAAATCATGAGTTGCTTTTAAATAATTCAAATGTTATTTAGATTGATCTGTTTTAGCTTATAAGACCTGAAGAGATCATACGATGTGGCAAGAGGCCACAAGCTCATTGGATACTACAGAGGGGAGATACCCAGTGTCGGCGTACAGTGTCAGCTGTCAGCAATTCTAATAACCCACACATGAGCACAGCCCACTCAGGCAGACTGACAAATATTTGGGGTTTTCTTCTTTTTCTTTTTTTTCTTATGGTGTCCTTTTCCAATTTCACTTAAGAGGCTATGCCATGATAATTGTGTGTTATTAACTTCTGCCTAATTGCATCAATTGTATTTGGCTTCATGTTTTACACCACCCTATTCATAAACTATTACATCATGGTTCATGTCCTGTTATGTCTGTTGCTTAATTAACTCCAAAGAGTGAAATACAGCATATATTCAGCACTTTTTGCACAGAAAGTTTGTGAATGCACTGAGCTGCCTGTCTTGGAAGACTGCCTCCTGATGCTAGGTGGCTTGTGGTGTACTTCATTGCAGCTCTTCTAGCTGAGTGTTTCAGGTTTCTCATAATTTGGAGTAATAGGAAAGAATAAAAAAATGTGGTTATTCTATGATCTTACTTTCCCAGGTTTACTGTCATAAATCACCCTAAGAGCCTGTAGCTGCTGCTGAAAAGGGCAATCCAATCTTTTCCTCTCATCCACAGAAATGATTGTGCACTGCCTTCCCTGTGTTGGTGCTAGCAGTTGTGTGGCAGCAGAAGAGGAAGAAAACAAATTAACTTTCAGCTGTATCAGCAAGTTGGTCTGGCTTGCCACGTACCAATGATTGCTGGTGGTGACACAAAAAAGGGCAGGAGCATACAGATGTGAGTGTGGCTTCAGATGGGTTTAAGCTGAAGATGAAACCACATCTTAAGAAGCAGCATAGAGGGAGGAAGCATTCATCTTTTGTGCAGATATACTGTATCGTGAAAGAGACTTCTGTGTTGCTTTCATCTTTCTAGGCTATGGACTATTGCACCCAGCCATCTGTTATCCCCTTTCTGCATGCAATGCAATGCAATGCAATGCAACATCTCTTCCTCACTTTCCCATTTTACTTTTTTTTCCAAATTAGCTATTTGCAAATAAGAAACATTTTCTCAGTTTTCATGTGCAATTTTTAGAGCTTCCTCTTGTGCTGCTTATCCCATAGTCCTCAAAACAGCGGAGTATTTACTGAGCAGAGGGAAGTGCACTAGCTGAGGAATCAGGAGATTGTATGTGAAATCTTTTTGGTAACATTAGTATTTCATTCCAGTGTGTTTTTGTTTTCTTTCTGACTTCTGTTGATCTTAAAAGGTAGGTAGACGCTGTTACTAGATAATGAATGGTAGCCCATTGTGTCTTTTTCAGACTCTCATAAACCAATCTTAGTACAAGTACTTACCTACCTATTAGCTTGGTTGAAGTTTTCTTTTGACCTTTTTTTTTTTTTCTTGAAGTTTGCTCTGTTTCATGTATTTATAGAGTTCTCTGTTTCAGAATGCTTGTTGGTTTTGGTTTTTTGTTTTTTGTTTTTTTTTTTTCCCCCCCCCCCACAGTGTTACTGGAAAGCAACTCAAGGTTACTGTTTTAGGCAATTATTCTTATTAGAGCTGTGTAGGTCACAATACATTTTGTAAATTTTCCTCAATTCCAGACCATTCCTCAGGAAGGTTGTATTTTCATTATTTTCTGAATATGCACTTGACATTGAATGCAGTGAGGGTTTTTTTTGTTGTTGTTTTTTAACAATATCCATCTTACTGACAAATTGATTTATAGTCCTTCTGCTTTTAGAGCACAGTCCTATATAATCTAACAGAAAACCACAACTTTTCTTTGAATTTTCTTAAAGAAGCTTAAGGATTTTCTAATAATCTCTTAAACTTGGTACATATTTGATATACAGATGCAGAATCCTTACTAAATGCTTTATATATGAAATACTGTAAACAGTTAACATGGCCAGGATACAGTATGGTACATCAGCGAGTGTTCTCTGATAAAATTCTCTCTCCTAATGGGGATATTTTGTTTGAATGTTCAGGTAGTTTCTGTGCTGATATGGATTCAGTGAAAGACCACATGGATTTTCACTATGTTTATTTTTGGCTTAGTTTTCCTTACACTGCCACTCAGCGGTCAGTAATGTTGTGTCATCAGGAGATTTTAACTTCTGATAGCTGAAAAATTGCTATCCCAGGTGTTCAGCTCTTTGTTTTAGGAGTTCTTATTTCACGGTGGGATCACACTAGAACTAAGTCTCAGCGTTCAGAGTAAGCCTTGCTGTATCGTCAGATGAAATCTTGTTTAACCACAAAGTTTTCAAGCAACGCGATTGAATACCATGCCAAGAACTTGCTGTTCCGCCATAGAGAAGCAAGATTGCACTTCCATTTAGAGAAATGAGAATCATGTAGAAGAAGAAAGATTTGCTTAATTTTAATTCTTTTCCTATTGATGTTGTATATGCGTCTTGAGATCTTGTCTAGCTTAGATGATTCATTTCTCCAAAGGCTGGTAAAGAAATGGGAACATCTAGAGGGCAACTCATCCTAGCCCAAAGCCATTCCAGTGAAATGAAAACGAAAGGTGTTTGGGAGGGGAAACAAAACATTTTTCATGTCCAAAAATACAGTCATGTAATTTAGAATTGTGGTATTTTAAAATGTAAAAGTATTCTAATTACATTCAGAGAATTGAATACGCCTAAATGCAAAGTATTGTTTTACAGATAATCTAATTATTTCAATTGTAATGCTTTCTTAATTGTTTTAATTTTTTGATTAAACGCATTGCAAAATGGTGAATGGTTTTGATCAAGTAACCATCTGGAAAATTTTGCTCCTCTTTGTTTTCCAGAACCATTTCATCTTCCATGTGCGTTTGGTATGTAGTGGACTCTTCCACAGGATGCTGCAAAACAGACGTAGCAATTCAGTTTTAAGGGAAAAATCAGAAATGAGGCACTGTTCATCCTTTTCTGGGAATGAGTAAAGAGATTAGTGGGACCTGTCAGTTTTTGAGCTGAACATACCTGTGTGTTCTCTAGTACTTTTCCATGATTATTTTTCAAGCTCTAAGCTTATTGAGACAGCTGCATTTTGTCATTTGAATTCCTGTTCTTTGGTTACCTACACCTCATGAAATCATTTTCCAATCTCTGATTGCATAATAGTGGCATCTTCCAGCATATAAATTACTAGGTAGATAACTTGGATATCAAACATATGTTGTTATAAAATGTTCCTGCAATTAAGGATGCTTGTGAAAATAAGCACTTGTAAGTGCAGGAGACTCATCGGCCTGGCACAAAAGTAGGGCATACAGCATGCATAGTCACCAGTGAATTGTGCCAGGACCTAAATTTTGCCAGTATTTTTCAATTAGGAAAGTTTATAGATGCTTGGAGATGAGAAAGTTTAATTTCTTTATGATAAAAAGTGCAGGAATGTCAAAACTGTTCTCTCCAGAGCTAAAGGGGCAGTTTGAATGCTTCCTTCTCACTACACGTCCTTTACCGGCTGCATTTCACTGATGGAGTTTGAAGGGTAGGGATGTGAAAGGCTCAATAAACAGATACTGGGGTGAAATCAGAAGGTAACTTTCTGCCTGTGTCCTGACAGCCAGGAGAATCTGAGGCAAGGAAAGCAGCACAAAATTAAGGCAAATTTCTCTCCTTTCTAAAAGGAGAGAAATGTTTGGGAAAGCATAGTAAAAGTGATGGACATGAAGAACAACGACCGCTGACTCTGACCTGGAAGAGAATACAGTTTGTTATACAAAAATTTGATGTTATTAGCCTTATTTACAGGGTCATCACTAGAAAGGAGGATAAAAGGAAGAAGAAAGGATGGTACATTGAATTATACTGGCAGAGATGCAGAGTACAGAACAGAGGAGGCAGCACTTTGCAGTGGTGTGCGCTAGTTAGAACTGCTTTGGGCTGCTGCCATGCAGTGCTGGCTGTTTCACAACAGGAAGGATATTATCAGTGAGAGGCTGTGATGTTCATCAGTTAGGATGAAACCCAGTCCCAAGACATCAAGTTAAAGGAATGTTTAAAATAAATGCTACTTTTTTTATCCCCTGCTAGACAATATTCTTCAGGGTAAACTGAAGGTTTATGTTTTGGAAGGAGGGGACAAAGCAGGTGGAAGCAGATGGCTTATGGTGGTTACCAATAGAAATGTGAGAGCTGGAATTAAATAAAAAGCTTGGACTATATATTTCTATGCTGAAATAAGTGAACTGAATAAGGCTGCAATTCAGCAAAAGCTTTTCAAAACCGTCTCAAATCCAGCCTTATTCAGCAACAGCATAATTTTTCAAAAATGCCAACCTGCAAGTGAACAACACTTAGTCCGCTAAATTACTTGAGTGCTCTTGAAAATGCTAGACCATAACGTGGAAGTACTGATTCAGGAAGACATTCCTAGTGAGGAAAGAGTTTAAGCAAGGGTTTATGTCTGTTTCTGAATTAGGACTGTTAATGTTGCTTCCATGACAAATTGATTTTCACAAAGCCTAAGAACGTGTTTAAATTTAAAGACAATTAAATGGTCTTTTGAATTAGGGCCTAGCTTAGCAGAAGGAAACAGCTGAAACAAGTATGATAAATTAATTGAAAACATCTAGAAATTGTTTTGGGAGGAACATGACTGAAAATCAGGAAGATGGGTTTAAACTAAGCTGAAAAGGGTTGTGATATCAAGAAAATGTGTTAATTCAACCTCTTTTCTTTACCTTCTTTCATGTGTCATGAACAGCTGTAAAAAGAGCCCAATTTTGCACCTATGAGGTAGGAGATGCACAGGTTCTGAGGACAATGAGCAGTATGCAGCAGTCCTTGGAAAATAAGCTTCCTGAGGCAGGAATAACTAACAGAAATGAGTGAGTAAGAGAGTGCTGGTGTTTAGTGTCTTACAATGCTGGTGGTGCTCTCCATTTAAAACTTTCTTGCCTATTAATCATCCAAATCAGTACAAGCTATCTTCTCTCAAATTTTAGGCTTTCACAGTTCATGAAAATGTGAAGTTAGTCAAGCAAAATAATTCTGTCACCACTCTGTAACAAATCTTCAAGGTTTATTGAACACATTTGAAAATAGTCCAGGAGAACAGCTGCATAGGATTAATCATTCTTAGAGCAAAAGCTGATTTTTCCAGACCTTTGCATACAGTTCACAGTGTCTCTTTCTCAAATGAAAAGCCTGTTCTTATTAAAAAGCTGAAACAAACAAATCAACAATTAATTTCTTGACAAAGCAATCAACTAAGAAAAATCTCTGGCAACAAGCAACTAAATTATAACCCTTCTGAGTGTGGACTTTCATTAAATTCCAGCCCCATCACTGCGCCTTCTGATGGCTGTTCAGTCCTCATGTGAAATTAGGTCTTTGTATGGCAGTTGGCATCTCCAAGCCTACAGGACTGGTTCTTTGTGTCGTAGTTGGTGGTAACCCCAAGCCTGAAGAGTGTGAGGACTGAAAGGGTCCCTGAAGAGGTCTGGAGCATAGTTTCGTGGGGTTGTGTAAGGAGCATACATTGTCACTACGTACCTTATATCAACTGCATGAATTTAACAGATGTCTGCTGTCTGTCTTCTGGGTTACCAATTGAGTATTTCTAAGTTCAAATACATGCCAAAAATAACAGAAGTTGCAATTTATTTTTATTTCATCTGGTTTTGTTTTCTTTAAGTAAAGGGAAGCAAATAAAGACTTTATTTATGACAGAAGGAAATAATCTGTTCGCAAAAATTCCATCTTCAAATTACCCTCTGGCTTTACCACATCCACTCCAGGACGAGAGTTTTCTGTCGGCTCTTCCCTTAGCTGTAGCTGTGTCAATATTAGTCAATAGGAACGCTGAAGTCTGTGGAGCAAGGGCTGCCATGTAAAGAAAGGTCTCTTTAATGAACAGCAGCCTTTGCTCTGTGGAAGCATTTTTGGAGCAAGTCAGTGATTTCTCCCTATCTATTAACATCAATTACAGTTTCCATTTAAAATCTGGAAAATTCATTACTTTTTCTCCCTGTAAGAATGGAGCTCCTAATATCTGATCTTGCACGTGCCACTGATTTTGTGGGAATGACTCCAGAACTAAGCAGTATGAGATCAGGCTGAGAACCCAGGGTGCTCTTATACCGAAGTTAACTTGGTCTGAAACAATTTATACTTTTGCAGATAGGTGATCTCTGAAGATGCACAAGAGGTCACCACTTGGCAAGCTTTTCCGACATTTGAGCTTTCTGGCTACGTGAATTCTAATGTTTATTTCATGGAAGCATATTCTTTTTGGAATATATTCATAAAGGCTATCTATTGAGGTACACTGAATTTTCAACAGGTATGAGCTAGCACTTTGGTGATGAACAGAATGAACAAGCATTCAGTGGGACATATTTTACTCGCACTTCTCTTTAGAAAGCTGAATTCTAAGTATCTGATGAACCTGAAAGCACAGTGGCTCCAGTTAAGAACTGGTTGGCTCTTGCTAGACAAACGCTTTTTGGTGTTTGCTGTAAATAGATAGCTAAGGTGCCGGAGAGATAAAAAGAACCAAACACCATGATCACCTGCCAGTGATGTGGTCTATTATTCTGTACTGTAATTAATTTTAAAGATATTCAAACTAAAACTTTTTTTTTTCCCTAATACAGGCCATAAGCCTGCGGTTCCTGGCTATATTCTTAATTGTTAATAATTGGATGTGATGGATTTTTCCAGCTTATTTCAAAGACCAGGAAAAAGAAAGACACTTAAGTAAGAAAGCAGTGTGTGAGCATTGCTCAAACAAGCCTGCTGGACTCTTCCAACCAGAATCCAAGAACAGCAAGAAATCACATTAGAATAATTCAATGTCCTGCATGCCACCCCAGTGATTCTGGGATTCGGTAACTGCAGTGCACCTGGCGCCAGACAGTGTCTGTATTTTCAGAGTGTTTCTCTGGATAAGAATGATCCAGCTGTCAAGCACTGAGTCTGGAGAACTAAAAGATGAGCATGATACAGATGTACAGAACGCTCTTGTCAGATTACATTTCTGAAAGATAAAAGTTTAAAAGAATTCATCATGAAACCACTCTAATTTTTCAGGACAAAAATAAACATCGTAATTTTGGGGATAAGTCAAATACTAAACAGGAGACAACTGCATATTTTTAGGAGTAAGGAACTGAGCTAAAACAGGGTTGCGTGGAGCCACACGCAAAAACAAATTATAAAAATGTGTTGCTGCTATTACTCAGATGCTCAGTAGGATGAGTATCCTTGCCTGCAAGGAACTAGGCAGGAATCCTTTAACCCTACTGCTGCTGTTTATAAGCTGTGCTGAGTGCTTATGGCTTATATGTCTGGAAAAGGGATAGAGTGCTTTGTGGGAGCTGTTGCATGAAATTTGCTTCCATGGGAAGTTGTTTAAATCAATGAAAACAAATTATACCACTGTAATTATTGTTCTTTTTAAATCATTTACTCTAATGTTTGATGAAGAGCAATGTTCTGCTTTCCAGCATCAAGCCCTTTGTAGCCTCAGGTTGAGTAGTATTATTCCATTATTATATCCTCTGCAGTTCACTGTCAAAATGGTGCCAGTAAAGAGTAAGGATCTTTCAGACAGGTCGATTCATGTGAAGGAGTGACAAATAGTAATGTTCATTCTGATGTAGTCATTTTTCGTTTGTGGAAATGAAAGTAATTTTCAAGGTAGTTACATTTATATTATGTGGTTGGGGATATTGAGGCTGGTCGGCTTCCCCAGGGTCACAGCAGCAGGACCAACACAAGGACAAAAATCTCTTGATAGATAGCTGTTTCCATGCTGTACTTATAGCTGCATAGGGCACAGATGTCTGTCCCTGATGGGGGTGTTTCATGAGCAACTGAGCACATTCGTGTTCTTTTCAAAAAACATTTTATAGCCATAACAGTAAGACAAGAAGAGACCAAGGGCTCTAACATAATGTAGTTGATAGGTAGGTTTAAGTTAATTTCCATTCCTCACTTATCGTTTATTCAAATAAAATCTTTGGCATTTAAAATGGGTGAGAGCTGGAAGCACTGCACTCAGAAGCAAACTGAAATTAATCTCATCTAAAAGAGCACAGAACAAAACATTTTTTAAAGCTTATGCAGATAGGCAAACTTTGCATTAATTTAAAGTTCTAATACATACTAATAAGTTTTAAATGTTCATGACTCAGAGAGAAATTGCCCTAAATAATTTAGGCTAGTGTTTGCTAGTGGCTGTGCCAAACAGAATGTAAATATATACAAAATTCGATATAGATATAGTAACCTTCTTGTCTTACTATAAATCTATTTACGTTCAAATAATTTATGATTGTGGTGTTCATAGTATGCCTATAGAATAAATATTCAATACAAGGAGAGAAACAGCAATAGCAGTATGAAATAACAGATTTTTATGTTAATCTTCCGTAGGTGGAATATATATCTATGTATAATGGAGCCCTTATTCATCTATTTATATGTTGTTCTATTCCTTCACAAACCAACCTTAGGGTTTTTTGTGAAAATGTGTTGAAGCTCTTTGTCTTGTTAGTTTGAGAGTGCTGCCTATTTGTGAAAAACTGAAAATATGAACATCCCCACTAGTATGATCAACAGCCTCCCTTTGGCTCTTCAAAATATAGTCATCTACTCAGTTTGAGTCCTATAGACTCCTCTTTAATCAATGGAAAAAGAAAGATAATCTAATTGATAACCTCTTTCACATACCCTAGATACCTATATTAAAATGTGAATGTTAGATTATTTTGCATTGTCTGACCCACATTAACAGACCACGGAGCAAAATGGTCATTGTAGTTAAGTAGTTTGCAGTTAAGTGAGTAATAAGATTAAAATATAGAATCATAGAATAGTTTGGATTGGAAGGGACCTTTAAAGGTCATCTAGCCCAACCCCCCTGCCATGGGCAGGGACATCTGCAACTAGATCAGGTTGCTCAGAGCCCCATCCAACCCGACCTTGAATGTTTCCAAGGATGGAGCATCTACCACCTCTCTGGGCAACCTGTTCCAGTGTTTCACCACCCTCATTGTAAACAATTTCTTCCTTATAGCTAGTCTAAATCTACCCTCTTTTAGTTTAAAACCATTCCCCCTTGTCCTGTCACAACAGGCCCTGCCAAAAAGTTTGTCTTTCTTATAAGCCCCTTTTAAGTACTTTAAGTACTGAAAGGCTACAATAAGGTCTCCTTGAAGCTTTCTCTTCTCCAGGATATGTTGCAGGATAGTTCGAATAAGCAGTATTTAGGTCTAGTTCCTGTGCTTAGTTGTAGCCTCCATCCTCACCCCTGAATTATACATTTAAATATTTGACTGCAGTCTAAGATTGAGCCTTTGCAATTTTAAGGATTCCTATTGTGTCATTCGAGTTAATAGGAATTTGTTGCCATCTTGCGTGACATCTGGACCAGATCCTTAATGGCTTAAGTCTGAAGGTATGGTGCTTTTGCAAATAGCCTGCCACACATTTCTAATGTGTGAGCTATATTTAAATCTGAGACATTGTATTTGATGGGTTTAAAGGTAGATTTTTTGACATTTTTTGTGTTTAGGGCTAAATATATTTACTTTGCTTGTTGCAGTAAAGTCTCTGATATGACAAAGCAAGTTTCTAATACAGATTTCAGCAGGTGTATAGTATATTCTGTTTGTGTAAGTTGTCCCACGTAGATTCTTTATGAACACAATTTGATGGAAGAAGTTGAGGTAGAAAGCCTATAGGATCCCACATTTCTGTATAAATCCATTGTTGCCACTATTATTTGAATCCTCGGTTTATAGTAGTTTTTATTTTCAGAGAAAGGAATGACTGCTAGAAGGCAAAGCTGGATTCATGATACTCAGCTTCAATTTCTCATTTTACCAAAGATCTTCAATGCAACCTTGAATGAAGTACATCTCAGATGTCCAAAGGTACTTCTGAGCGCATGAGCAAATTAAGATCAGTCGTGTTCTACTTCGCTTCCCCGTCTTTCCCATTTATTCCAAGGAGGTTCTGAAGATAAATAAACAAAATAAAGGCTTTTTGGTGCTTAGATATTACTGTGAGAGGAATTACAAGAGTACTCGAGACAGTGAAATTATAGTTCCTTTCTAGACAGTCCTTGACACAGTCCTCAACAATCTCCCTTACAATGTCATTGTGTGTAGTTAATGAAGCTCCTGTAATGCAGAGCAGTCTGCTTCATTAGTTAAAATTCAGGGACATTCTTCAGCTCTAGCAGCATCACAAGCCATGCGGCCTGTTATCAATATCAGCAAAATCCACTTGCCTTACATCCAAAAAGAGCACATTGGCTAGTAGCAACAGTCTGCCCACCTGCCAATGGATTTAGTGCACGATTTACACAAGTCACTCACTCACTACATTTCAACGTGATGATACACCACTGCAGCAATGACATCCAAGAAAATGGTATCCTTTGTCCAAGCTGTCAAATGGAGGCTGGGTATTTGTTATTGAATAAGAGGGGACGTGCTTATTTTTGTACCACATTCCTGAGTGAATTCTATGAATGAATCTGAATGGTGGTTCAAATGTTGCCTCAAGCAAGTGCTGTCTTCTGTGTCGAAGAATGTTGTAAATTAAACCAGGTGTAAAAATTCAAGAGCTCTTGTGAGCACTGTAAAACTGGTACAAAATAGAGTAGCAATAAGTAGGCATTCTTTACTACAAACGTTTTCTGATACAAGAAAAGGAATGTTTACTTTGCAGTGAACACTGAAGTAAGCAAAATTCTATTAAAGTTACAGTTAACAATGTGGTGGTTGGGTTCTATTTTATCCGTTTACAACCATAAGTGAAACAGTTACCAGCCCCATCCTTTATAAGGCTGAGCATGGAAACACTGACTAAACACAAGTAAATAACGATCTCCTACAGACCTGATAATTATAATCCAAAGGAACAGAGTATTGTAAGAAAAAAGGGGCAAATCAACAAGAGTTGAAGGAGGTAGAAAATATTGATAATTTTTAAAAAATTTCTCTTTCCTTCACTTCATTCCTTCCATTCCCTATCATTACTGTTTTCATCTGATGTGGTAACAATTATCTGAGGGAATCAGAGACTCATACTCACGGGGTTTTGGTAATATGTTAATTTCAAAAGTAATGTGCTTCTTTTTTCTTTTTATATTACAGAATTAGGTTTGGTGGTCTTTGGAGAAACTTCAGAAATGGAAGTTGGAAATGAATCAACAGTGCATCAGTCACATTTTACACTCTTGCTATGAGAGTAAAGCAGTTGTGGACTGGAGTCCGGGTTCCAATGCTATAGGTACTTGTCTTAACACATGTAGATAAATCATGTCAGTATAATATGGTTGCATGAGAACATAAAGTCAAGCACCTTAATCTAAGTGCCTAAGATCTCTGATGTATTTGCAGGAAATGTCAAAAACGTTAGCTGCACTAAGGTTTTGTTTATAAAAGTGGCAGGTTAGCTAAAACATGATTTCTTTACCTTGCCTCAGCTATATTTTTTCTATCAAATATGAACATGTGAAAAGACTACTGTGTTGACTGCTAAGCACTGCTGTTTGGTAGCATTAGACAATCAGCTCTATCACCAGTATTGCTTCTTTCCTCATGCCAGTCTTCGCTGCTGCCAGACTAATATGCTGCACATTTAAATCTTCCTAGATCACACGGATGTTGTGTAGGCTCAACTCTTTGTGAAAGGAAGTGAAGAATTCTTGTTTGTAATGAGCTCCTGTACAGCCAAACTTTCTCTCCTGAGTTTATCTGTGAAAGACTCCCACTTATGCTTGTAACTGTTGTCTGTGATGACTGAACTGCTTGCTGTCTGATTTGTTATTTTACCCTTTTATGATACAGATGAGTTAGAATCATACAATCATAGAATCATT
>NW_009209353.1:0-14134 GCF_000690835.1 Fulmarus glacialis
AACACAATTGAAAAAAAAAAAAAAAAAAAAAAAAAAAAGAGACTAAGTTCAAACAGCTTCTGCCGCACAACAGGAATGGGCTGGGTCTGTTCTGCACGCTGTAGGGGCGGGCCGGGGGTGCTGGGGTACCCCCCACCCCCAGACCCGGCTCTGGGTGCTGGGGCACGCTGCCCCGTCCAGCACGGGACACATCACCCATCGCCCTGCTCGGCGCCGCGGGCGAAAGCCACACCTTTCCCTTTTCCCCCGCGTTCAGCGCTTCCCAAGCAAGCACTTCTCCTCAGTAAATACAGGGGGGCAGTAGGGTGGGATTTCGGGGTGCAGCGATCCACCCGGGAAGGGACCTCTTGCTTTCGGTCAGCTATGGAATGAAATTTGGGTGTTGTGGAAGGAGAAAACAGCAAATCTGCCTTTGGCCAGTGAGCGGCAATATGTTATTCCTCCTCCCTGTCGCATGCAGGCAGCGTTCGGGAACTCGACAGAGCGGGTACGATGCGGAATTCCAGCAGGATAGGACAAACAGCGGTACCAGCCGAATTCTTTCCCGTACGGTGTGATTTGGGTCCCCTCTAACCACGATTCACCAGTGGAAATGAGCTGACAGGTTTGGCCTCCAAGCAGGGAGACTGCACAAAGATCAGCACCTGCAAGCTGCCTGGAAGATTTTAAACCCCGTAATTAAGAATGTACTTTTATACAAACCGACACTACAGCTGTTTGAGTCCAGAGAGCTATACTTTAAATAGGGACAGAAGTGCTAGATGAAATGTTCCGGTTTCATACCACACTCATGCACTCACACACACCTCAAAACTACCTTTTTCTAAACAAAACTGATAAAGTAAAAAAAAAAAAGTACTACAATCTTTTTTCAACTAAATAATAAAGTTGTGTTTTAACAGAAGTCGCCATCCAACTTGAACACAATTCCTCTACAACATTACGGGATTCCAGTGATCCCTCTGGCTTGTCACATTTCTTCCCTCTGTACCCACCCGCAGTTTGTTTCTGTTCTTAGAGACATTCACTCCTCTCCATTATTTTTCTGGATTCTTTCAGAACAAGACTGATTCTATCTGCATGGATTTTTAAGTGTCAGATTCTGGGTGAAATGCTTAAATTTTGCTACCGAATTATCTGAACTTCATTAGGGCTTTTCCAGCCCTTTGCAGTGACACAGACATACGGGTTCTCAGCTCGCTGGACAGTACTCGAAGTGCCAGGAATTCTCTTCCTACCCAGATGAGTTACTCCAGCAGCCTGAAGGACAGAGGCGAGGCAGGAGAATCCCAAGTTGAAACTCAGCAAAAGGACTTGATTAGACCCACTAGGTAAACAATAAATAAGCTTATTAAGATCAACAAGAATGAACACTAACAGGCTGGCAGGAGTGAAGTAACAAGGTGCACATCACACACAGTGCCCCTTACCCAAGTCATCTAAACACTTGCCATCATTTAGGAAACGGAACTTGTTAACCTTTGCAGCAGCAGGAGGGAAACAGAGAGCTGCATGCCGTGCTAGGTCCCAGCCATCTAGCCCTTCCATACACCCCCAGGAGCATCAGCATCACCACGTCTAGAATAAGCTCTCCAAGAAAAGGTTTTGTGATGACAAGGAGAAAAAAAAACCCCACCTCCCGAATTGCATTCTGTGGTAGGCAGCCTTCTCCACCAAGAGGCGAGGGTCATGAAGAGGAAGGGGTACCCCAGGTTTTGCCACACTAACACTCTTCTCTTGGCTGATCGCAGCTATTTCTAGCGCTCTCGATTAGATCAGAGAAGTTAAAAAGGCTTCCTCAAGTTCAAGGCAACAGCAGTGTTTCTTACAACCATTTCTTTCTTTCCCCAAAAATGGAAAATGGTTACCTGCAGGCAAGAGGTTGTGCTGGCAACAGCACAAGCAGGTTATTTTTAGAAGAGTACTTGTGTGGGCTTCTGTGCTTTTGAGACCTCTAGATTTTTAGGTATATGTGAAAAGGAGGAGGATGTTTCAAGACTGGGACCGGTAGATTTCTAGTCACGAAAAAAGCAAGTTTCGTCACCAGCAGTGGCAGGAGGCCCCATTTTAAAACATGAAGAGATGATGATACTCAATGATAAAATGGCCTGGACCCTTTGCCAGTGCCACCTTTAAAAGGTGGGTCTGTGCCCTTACAGTAACAGAGGGCATCTGAGGGAATCACGCAGAAATTTATTTAGTATATCCTACCTTTGCTTCAGAGGGCCTCCAGACACATACCTATAACACCATCCCAGAGCACTTGCACTGAAACAGAATTCCCAGGTGAGCCTGCTGACACAGCCAGAAACACCACCGACCACAGACTACCACCACCAAAGACCATAGACTCCTAACGCAGCGCTTCAGGCACCCTTACCTTAACCTTCTCTAAATTAAAAAGCACAAAAACCAGAAAGCCTTATATCTGAAAGTAAGGAAAGTCACCTCCAGAGCTGGACAGGGTTTACATTCAGAACTATGGCTACAAACCTTCAATTTTCACTGCAATGTCTTGTGGAATTTAGCGGAAGATGCTATTTCTAGACAATAAACCATCTAATTAGGCTTTTCAAGCTAATCAGGTTATAAAATGCCTTTTCAAAAAGTCACAACGGTTTAAAAAAAAGCCCTCCGACAGCAATTTAGTTACGCCTGACACATTTTGAGAAGCAGGACCTGTGCCAAGCAAGCAAGGCTGCACAAAAATCCCACTTCCCTTGCTGGCAGCTCTGCGAACACACCCATCGCTACAGCGGTAAATTCAGCACTCTGTCAAGTGAAACGATACACACTTATAATTGCCAAACTAACATTTGTGGTGTTATACACCTCTGCTACCTCAAGAGACACGATCAACCGTTCCTCTTCTGCTCCACTTCACACTGACAGAGGGCCAGTTAAGCTCCGTTAGCACCAGGGAAGAGGGACGAGAGAAAGAATTCAGGCTTAATTTCTCTTCTACCTAAGCACTTAACTGGAATCTTACCATGCACTAATTCTCCACTGAACCTTCATTGCTCAGACATTCTCTCTGCTTGTCTTGTGTTCATAATACTTCGATAAAAAACCAGAAGTGTCTGTGAAAGACTCACTAGCATAGTAAGTCTAAAACCGTATCACTCGTAGTTTGCTGTCCATCCTCAGAGCGGGATGAAGGTACGTTTGCAAAAAGCTTCAGTTGCAGCAAAAGCTCACAGTATTTTGTATATGCCATTCTGTACATGCAGCATCATCAGAATCAGCTGGTCCACACTCCAAAGTGTCTCAAAACCACCTCCACTGTTCTTCTAGAGAACAACACAGAGAACTGGAAGTGTCAGGTCTTACCTAGCAGTGCACTAAGTGGGAAAATAAAGTTATGGTTCAAGCATCAGCCTAAGTTGGACAGTTTCAGGCACATGATTTTTACTGCAGCACACTCAGGTGGGCACATCTAAAAGGCGAATAAAGTATATCCTACTGTACACATGGACTCTCATGCAGTCACTTCCAGATTTCACCAACACACTCAACATTTCAGCCAAAGCACGTGGCTTACGACCTCCACTCCTCCTTGTACTTGAGGAACAAAGGTGATGGTAAGAAGAGGCCACAACTATTGGTGCAACTTTTCTAAAACACCTTCTTTGGGCTGTCGGATATGAGTATCACGTTCTGGGAGTGTAACTACATACAGCGTGAGTGTGCACACACTGATGGCAACAACTTGAAAGCTACTTCCCTTAAAGATCCAGACGTTTCTGCCCTTCATACAACACTATCATCCTCCCATCCACTCCTCCTTGGCCTTCTGGACCAGCACCTGTGTCCTACATCCCAGAAGACACCAGTTGCTATCACTTATCAATTGTAGCTGTGAAAATGAAAAACACTCTTCAGTGCTACCATTCAAACCATTAAGACCCAGACAGGCCAGCGACAAACCACTGCACTAGCCCACAAGTAACCATTTTACAGAGAGAGCATGTCGAGTGTTCAGTCGTTTTCTGCATCACTGACAAAGCACCATATTGCCAGCGTGTCAATACCATCTATAGATAGTTAATTCAGAAGGGTAATAGCTTAGCAGCAGCGAGGTAAAATAAAAGGAGTGTTAGAATTTTACTGCATCGTCGCTAATAAAAAAGTTGACTGAGTAACTGATCAGGGCACTTAATGCCCGCTGACAGCAGCGCTGTATGCTACTGACAGGCTCCACATGCCTCATGTCTACACCGGGTCTTTAATCTACTGAAATACAAGTTGTACAGCTCACATGAGTATTTGATCCTGGTCAGTATTTTATTCTATCTCGCGAGTGGCAGAGGAAGAAAGGGAGGACATCTTTTCAGCCAAAAAAATCCACAGTAACAAAAGCAGGATATTCACTAGAAGATGACACCAGTGACTGGTGTCCTTAGGTTGTCCAAGACTATGCTCTGAAGATGCTTTACATAAGATGAGCAAGATGTCCAAAACAAGGCCAACTGTGGTGTAAGATGCAATTTACCCTTTAATTTCCTGCCTCAATTTCACCCAGCCACAGAGGATGACTAGATTTCAGTATGAACCATTACCTAAATCATATAGTCGGTGTGTCTTTCTTTAAAAATTTACTTAAAAACTGCTTGAGCTGCAGGTCATATCAGTCTCATTTGGAGAGTGAAGGCAGTTCCAACAGTACAACAGAGACTTGTCTACAGGCAGGTAAACGAGAGTCTGCTAACAAAGGGGTAACAAAAGCTGCTGGCTGGGCTGCCAATGTTGCACACAAACTTTCATAGGATGAAGATGTTGTGGATGAGATCCAGGATGGGAAAACTGAGCCAACACCTGCTGCTGTTCTAATTTTTTTTTTTTTTTTTTTTTTATTCTCCTCTCACAAGAGGGGGTGGGTAGACTATACAGAGGAGGGCTGTACAAAACTGGGCACTGGGCAGGCATTTCTTCAGCAGGCAATCCAGGCTCTACCTGTCCTTGAGCTCTCTTGTCACCCGCTTGGTGATGCGTCCACACATCAGGCCGATCAGGAAGAGTACACAGATGCCGACCGTGATCACAGACAGTATGTAATTCTTGGACGGAGAGGTCATAACTTGCATGGCAAGGTCAGAAAAGCCTTCCGCTGGGGCAACCTGGAGGTGAGAAGGGAATAAATGAGCCAAGCTGTGCTTTCCATGCGACCCTCAGCCTCGGCACTTATCAGGTTTAGTCTCTGGTACTGCTATTGCCTCCTGTCATCGTCAGACTTGGCCTGAACCACAAACAAGCAGGCTTGCAATGATGCATCTGAAGGAACTGCTGCTCAGGAGACAGCTTTGTAACAGGAAGTTCTGCTGACCCTACTTCATTGCCCCAGACCTTCTCTACAGGAGACCAAGCCCTGTGTGCACAAAAGACAGTTTAATTCTGCACTGTTGAGGATGCATCCCAGACACCGAGAGCAAAAGATACACAAGTTCAAAAAAGGAGACCCGATTTCAATTTTTCTGGACCAAACTCAAAATGCAAGACTTCAGAGACAAGAATTTCATTACAGTTGAAGTTTTTCATAAATAGCTTGCAACAGAAAGATCCAATGCAAAAAAGGAAGTAGTTTACTGAAATCCTTTACATATTCACCTTTGCAGCATAGCTCCACATTTCAATACGATCATTAAGGCGTTTCTTGCATTCAGGCTGCAACCTCACACGCTTATCTTCCAGAGCTTCCATTAAGCATGACATTTCTGTAACGCGGAGAAGATGGTATTACAAAATAGAAACAGTGGCTTCAACAACATGCTACGGAAAGGCTGCTGGAAAGGGACACTTCAATTCTACTAAAGGCTGATGGTTACGCAGCTTTCTAAACAGACTAGCCAGCCTGACAGACTGTATACAAAGCCCTGTTGTACCCTTGAAGCTAGCAATTTCACTAAGATTCATGACCAATATTGCATTTTGAGGTGCAAGGAATTTTGACTTCCAAAAAGAAACTACACTATATATGTAAGATGTAATTCATGTGATTTTATCAAGTCTTATAAATTGGCATCTTCAATGAGCTGTACTCTGAATTCCACGCCACCATCCTTTATAGAGAACTAAGATCAAATTCAGCTCAGGAAAAAACAGTGTATCTCCTTAGACTTGTTAGGAGTTTCTTTTGATCAACAAAACATTTTGGAAAGGTTTAACTTCCTGAGTTTTCGCACAGTCCTGTGCAAAGGAAATGGGATCACAATGTTCTGGGTGCCTACGGAGCGCCTTGGCTAATTCATAAGCTCTTTTATATGCTCATATGAGATACTGACATAAAATTTTACAATTTATACTGCCTTACTTGAATAATCCCTGATTGGACGCTTTCTGCTTTGCAGTGAAGAGTTATTTTGTTCATAGCAAACAGGCTGCAAACTTTAAACTAACTCCAGATTTTTTAAACACAATTGTCAGTTCAAACACTCAGAGGCAGATCCCTCTCTAAGCTACAGACTTCTGCATACCTTCAGTGCAAACACGTCAGAACACACATCAAAATAATTACGACAAAACAGGAATAAATAAAGGATATCCAGAATTTCAGAAAGGCATTCAGTAACCAGCATGAAAGATAATGATCAGGAAAATACTTGACTGCTATTTTTAATGCCAGATAAACTCAAGAAAGATGCTAAAGTTCAGAACTTTTTTCCTCACCAGCTTTCCTTAAACAGCCATACATACTATCCAGCTAGCTAACATAATAGCACTAAGAAAGTGCAAGAGCTTGACCTCAAACAAGAAAAGAACGGGGTAGGAAATACTTAAATAAATGATGTTTCAAGTGGTCTGAACCTGATGAACTCAGTCTTAGGGGACTTGGAACAGCTGATGAAGTCTCAAAGCCTTTAGCTGTTACGTGAACTTAGAAAATGTAGTAAAGATTACCTACCCTCTGTAATATCGGAAAAGAAAAAATTGGCATACTTAAGTAGGGAAGAAAAAAGAGGATCAAAGGACTTCAGTTTAATTTTGTCTGTCAAAAATACTGAAACAAAAAAGCCAACCATGGACAAAGACTGACATAAAGAAAGAAGGACCAAGGGGATTATCTAAGAATGAATTTTGTGAAACCAAATTGATTTGCTTCTGTAAGAGAAGCAGTTTAGTTCCAGGGAAGCTTTTGATGCAGTCTGATATAACACTGTCGTAAGCAAGCTTGGGAGCTGTATCCCATGTGAAGCTGATACGTGTACTTCAGTCCGTGTGTATTAAGAGCTCGTTTTCAACAGGATTTAATTGAGGAGGGATTTTACAGAAGGATTACGGATCCGGTATCACACACTATTGTCAGTAATCATATGAATGACAGAATGTAAAATATACTCATTAAATTTGCAGTTAAGGCTGCAAGGACGTTATATCAGGACTGAAGAACTGGTCCCACCTTGGACACAAGGAAGGACTTCTTGATAGCCATCTTCTAGTGGCATCTACCACCTCTGCAGCCATTCCACTTCATCACCCACAAAGGACTGGTGGAAAGATCTGGTACTTAAGATAAGCTGCATTCTCTTACCAGCATTAAGACCCTCAGGACTGAGAGGTTATAAGAGTAAAGCACGAGCACTTACGGCGTCCTCTCCCTGGGGGAATGGCAGCACAGTGGTGTTTGATGTCTAGGGCACAGGCTGTGTGGAGCACTGGGTCAACAAATATATCCGCTTTGCTTTCTTTCAGCATGTTGAGCACTTCCTAGGGAGGGGGAAATTACAAGTACATCTCAAAAAAAGGAGAGAGAACAAAACTCATACTGCTCAATGTTTCTTTTTAAATCCAGGATCATGAGAAAAAACACCACTGTCCCTGGATGAGGCTGTGAATGCTGGTTTAGGCTGGATTAAATGTCCCACTTTATAAGGGTTACCATCGTTATGGTCATTAAAATACCCATATTAATCTAAAATACAAAGTTGATATGCCAGGGTTACTTCAGTTAGAACTGAAATAAGGTGCCATAGCCACGGGGGCAACTTGATCATAGCCAGTGCCTAGGTCATACCCAGCACTCAGGAAGCCTGCAACAGAGACAGTGACAGAAAAGAGATTAATAACAAGAAACTTTGGCAACCATAATCAAGAAAGGATCAAAGCCTGGAATTGCAAAGGAGGCACCGTCGGCACAATTTTCACTGGCAAATTGAAATTGAATTGAATCGCTGCAGGCCAGAACTGAGATGTGTAAGAAAATTTGCAGAGCTCTGGCTTCATACTAGCTAGAATATGGCCTGGGCTGTGATCTGGAAAAATGACCGACTTCTGCAGGGACGGGATGCCTTTTAGAGCACATTCAATTTATTTTCTTTACCTTCTTGCACATTTCAGTTTTTATTTTCAGCAGATTCACTTTCAGACATTCTTCCACCTGCCCAGTCTGCTCCTGAGCCGCTGCTTCTTCCGCACACAAGCTGGAAATCTATTTTGAAAAAGGTATTTTAACATAAGTAGTTCACAACAATTATTCTGCCTTTTAGCACATTTATATCTCAATACATTAGTTCATCACAGGGCGCAGCTGGAGGACACACAATGAGACACTTTCCTCCCCAGATATCCCCAGAGCCTAATGCAGCCTGGCTCATGCAATATGCATACCCTTCGAAACCCAACAGCAAGAAGCCAATATTACTGTACTGAGAGGATAGCAGGGAGCAAAACAGCATGGAAATAATGCTAAGATATGAAATAAGCAATACTTGAGACATAGCTGATTTGGCTATCAAAAGTGAAAACTCAAAATCCGACTGTATTCCAGCTAAGGTTGACAAGACCAGAGAACTAGCACACATTTTTTTTTTACAACAGGAAAGCAGTATTTTTCAACAGACATGAGTACTGATGAGATCCAAGTCAATATAAATTAATTTTATATTAGCACTGCATAAGAAACTGCAATTCTTGCACTGGACAAAAATCACAAGCAGAGAACCTGACTAGCTAGGAGCAGTTCAAAGGCGTTTTTTGTTTGTTTTAATTATCAGGATAGTTCACGTTTTAAGAAGCAAAATCTGTTTAATGAAGGGAGTTTTCATCCTGAAAAAGTAGCTGCTGAGCTACTTCTCCTACCTCTTCAGAACAGTGCATCTGAAGTTGGGGATCCAGCCGATAATCAAGAGCCGATTCCTGGATTATCACTCGGATTTGGTCCTCGCAGTCTGGAGAGAGACGCTATTAAGCGGAGAAAGTCATTAACCCACTCAATGACCTTTATTTTCATAAATCAATCACCTTGCATTTTGACTTCTGTATTCTGTAGCACTTGCGTAAAAACTCATTTATGTACAGCCTGTTACATCCACTGAACACGCCACAAGCCCAAGTTTGATTCATTATTCAGTGACTGTTGCTCAGCACAATCCTGCACAGTTTCTCATTTGCACGCACCAGCTCTACTCACCTGGTCTGCATATTTCAACTTCAGGCATGAGATGACTTGTCCTTCCAACTCTGTATCATCCTTGGCCCTATTCAGGATATTTTGGCAGAATTTCGGTATGTCTGCTTTGCACGCCTTCCTGAGCACTGGATTTAAGCGGTAATCTAACCAGGAAAGATGACAGAACTTCATTAGACTACACACCTCTTCAGATTACAGAACATAACACTCCAAAAGAGATTTGATAGAAGTTTCCTGGATGACATATATTCCAATAAATTTCATTTTCGGGAAAAATATTATTATTTTCACAACAGAATTTTAACTTGTGAGGTAAGAGCTTCAGCAATAAAGTGGATCCAGTAACGCATGCTGACCCTCAAGAACTTGAGTGAGTAAAGTTAGTGTGTACAGTGATAACCATGAAGGAGAATAAAACAAAGCAAATATTCTTTCAGCCATGCAGACCACTCAACAGCTCAGGCAGGTAAGTTTTTTTCAGAAGAGGATACCTGTGTTCTGTGTAATCTGGCGCTTGGTAATCATTTGCTTGCATTTAGGATCCATCACTTCACTGTTCTTGTTTTGTTTCAAGCACTGCAACATATTTTTTGAGTCTGCCTCTGGACAAAACCGCTACAAAAAAAAAACACAAAACAAAAAAACCCTAAAAAACCCAAGTTTCATCACTAAGCACTTGGAAAAAAACCAAACAACTATGTTCATGGAAGAGAATAACCACCTCCCCAACCCAGAGGTATACAGACACACTCCCTAGCCCCAACACCTCCTATGAAAAAGAACAGTACTACTCTCTAAATTGACTATGGGCATGAATATCTCTGCTTATGGACTGAGCCCTAAGTCTTGACTGGCTTTTAGGCACCAGCTTGTGTTGGCAGTATCAAAAGCTATTTGCCTTTATTTTCTCTTCTTAAGTTAAAGCACACTTTGCAAGAAGTGCCCACCAAATTAGGTCTGATACCCAACTACTTTCACTCCCCTTTCTTTTAGAAACTAAAAAGGGAATCTTTTAAGTCTATACACGTACCACTGTTCTGGATAAATGCTGGCTGGACAAATCGACAGGTAAAGGCTTCATTAGTAACGCTCAGGACAAAGTTAAGACCATACAGAACAAGAAAGCAGAGAACAGCTCACTGATACTAATTTGCCCATTCCCGCCCTGAATTAGATAGTCAAAAGTGAAGCAGCTTACCCAACATTCAGACCAAGGTACTAATTTCTTTTGTTAAAACTAATTCTGTGGGTGTAAGATAAGGTTGTTCCATCTTCTAATCCTCACCATTTTGGTGAGATTACACGTCTTTCTCTAAAAGCGTAAGTCTGTACTGGAGAGCAATAAATTCTCAAGAAATTCTGCTTTGGCCACAATATGGAGTCAGGGTACTGCATCCAGACCACACACACTAGTGTTTCAGGGCTTGCAATTCTGGCTACTGTGCAAGAGTATCTTGTATTAACATTCAGTGCTGCTTTCCACATGGTACCACTTTAAGCCAGCACTTCTAATTTTAAGTTTTGCATGATTTTGCCTGCTTTATCGATTTGATGAAAGTTTATGTGCACCAAGGTCAGCAGTGAACTGAAGATGTTACTCCTCTCTGTAATCGTAACTTCTTCACCTTTGCTAAAAGCCAATCCAAATCCAAACCGACTGGATGAAAACTGTATTAGAAGTCTCAGCACAGACCTCCTCCTCAATTCTGCTGGCAGTTAGGAAGAAATTTATTAGTGCACAGGCTTTGATCAGATATTTGGAGGAAGTAAATTTGAAGAGAAGAGCCCTGAAAAAAACTCAGCCTGATTCAGAGTTAAGAAACTGATTACTTTGCAAAAAAGCAATCATACTTCTGAAACAACACAGCAGTCTTGTAAACAAGCCTTTATGAGAAGCTCAAAACCAATAGAGCTCTTATATCCCAACCTCACCCTCTTAAATCAGCACACTACCATTACCTTGATCATCTGCTTGCAGACTCTCATGAGTGTGTAGTCCAGTTCTGGATCCATCATCTCTGTCTCCTGCAGTTTAAACACCTTCTGGTGGCACCGGGTACTCAACTGCTTCTTGATTTCTTTCAGGCATTCAATAATCTACAACACAATATTACAACCATAACAGACACATTGTTGATATGGTTCTGTCATATGCTGCTCAAAACGCACAGCTATGTGTTCCCCTAATGGCTATCTTCACCTGATTTATGTGGTTAAGTTCCCAATGCCTAGATTTTATCAAAAGTCATTACCAATGCTTATTTCCAGGACTTGCTTTAAGCTCATCTTTTCTCACAAAGATTTAATGAGATGAAGAGGGCCACCTGGACTTACTCCAAAACCCCAAACCTCATCTTGCAGACATTATGCCTAAGAAATCTTTAGCAACATTTGCAGTAACCAGTTGCTAATAGCTTAAAACTAACATTAACCGAGGAACGAACTGCTCACAGCATTGCATTCACCCAATATTAATGCTCGTGAAACCAGTGGGGGAAAAAAAAAATTATGCTCCAAAATACTAACAAAAGATTTCAGTGCTATCAAAATGAAAACCTAACGCTGCACTCACAGGGGCAAAAGTGTTCTTCAAAAGTTCTCTGAAATGAAAGTAAAAATTAAGTTGTAAATTATTAATAAAATCCATTACCTGAGCATTGCCATAGGGCACGTTTTGGCAGTAATTCTTGATGTCACTTTTACAAGCCTCATACAGTTCTGGTTCAAGTCTGATATCCTCGGTCTGCAGGATAAATGACAATATGAACTTTTAAGTAGGACTCTAAAGACTATTTTACTTTGTTAATCTATTAACTAGAACCCTCTACTCACAAAAAGCAAGCAACTCTCACAACAGGCAGCTCAGTTTCTTTGAATCTAAGGGTCTTGGGTATGAGAAGTGGTGTTAGCAGGAAATCAACTTTGAAAATCCATGCAGTGGATCAGTTGGCTTTTTACACTGAAGAAAGGGCTTAAACCGAATTTTAGAGCTGGCAAGTTGTTTCCACTGCTCCTCCTAAAAGGGGCATCAACACAAATGTTCAAGATAGCCAAAATATTTTCATGTGACAGCTAAAGGACACATTAATAACCACTCATCTATTGGGTGATCTGGAGCATGTGAATGAAGTTTCCTACTTTTAGTGATGCCCAGCATTTGAATTCTTCCATACAAAGGCAAGAGTGCTGCATCTTCTGACATGGGCCTACTTAAGGCGAAGCTTTAACACTCAAACAATATCTACTGGACAAAGACCTCACAAGTTTATTGCTGCAAGCACTGCAGCAGGAAGCCGAGAGGCAGCCTTGCCTACCAGAACAAATACTACTCTTATTTATCCACTGAGCAACTTAGAGCAGCTGGAGTCATGTTGCTTCATCTGTGCTTGTTTCCTCAGTCTGTAAAATGAAGCTTTTATTCTCTCCTAGAGGACTTTAAGGACATCAGCACGTGTAGCACATTGCTATCTAACACTAAACATAGTCATTTCTAGCTGAAATTCCAATGATCATTTAGCTTGCCTTAGCCTTCATGAGACTATATTTAAGGCATTAAAGTAGATGATCATTACTTTGACCATGAAGGGCAATTGAGCCTTGTGTTGTAAGAAGAGTGGAAAAAATAAATGAGATACATCTCACAAATGAGCTTCCTTTTTTTCCAGGGTGGACAAACCAGGAAGCTTTAATTCAAGGACCTTGCTAGAAGAGCGGGCAGATCAAGAGTTTCATGCATGTTTACCATCTCTAGCTCCTCAACACGCAGTTGTTTGCGGCACTTCAGAGAGACTCTGTGCTCCTTGGCATCCTGCAAAGTATCATTGCGCACAGTTGTGCTCAGACAGATCACTACATCCACCCTGCAGAAAAGAAAACAGCTTTTTACTCATATACCCTTCACTTAGACCAGCCAAGATTGGTGTTGGATCACCACATCAGAGAAATTGACCCCAAGAATCCAAACACAACATAAAGTCCTTGTGCATCTATGCTTACTTGTAGCCTGGGTACAGCTCTAGGTAGAGTAGCTGGATCACAATTAAAACCTAAATCTGATGGTATCTAATTGGAGTCTAGATCAGCAGACAGGAAAATAATAAAAATCCCACCACACCCCTGCCCAGCAAGACCCTCTGCTCTTAAGTCATGTGAGCACTTCAGAAAAGCTTTACTTAATCTCAGAAACAGATGAAGGTCAATACCTACATGGCATTGCAAACAATCCTTTTGCATTATGGGAACACCATTTATATCACAAAATGCAAATAGTCTTGCTATCCATGAACAGGATTGACCTTGTGTGTAATTTACCCTGATGTCATTGCAGTAGGCCATTAAAAAAACCCTTATACTGAAATGAATAAACCAGCTAAAACAAGTGGGATATTTTCCCTTCCCAGATCAGCAACTGGAACAACGGTAGCCTGCATCTTGGAAGACAATGAATCTAGCAAGGACATAAAACACCCTGGGACATGCAGTCCACTAATCGTAATCATTAGCTATTTTCAGAGCAAGAAAAATAAAGAGGACAGGCTTGTATGCAACAGTAAAGCAGAAGTAATTTTAAAGAGGCAGGCAATGCCTCTACCTTAAGCATCTACAGAACACAGTCACTAAGGGAAAACACACCAAACAATCAGCCTTTAAAGGAAGTCCAGCGTTTTCTGTCCTATCACAAAATATCCTGTAACTTTATTACATATTTAGAATCATAGAATCATTAAGGTT
>NW_009209354.1:0-17323 GCF_000690835.1 Fulmarus glacialis
CAACCTTAATGATTCTATGATTCTCTCTGTGGAAAAAATGAGATTCCACCGGCCATGAGCTCCATATGGAGTCAGAACCTGTCTCATTCATCAAGCAAGGCCTCTAGCCTTTGCTGATTGATAAATGCCTATGATGAGAGGTGTCAATACCTGCTAAAACAAAGTGAAACATAAAGATATGAATAAATGACAGCCAGTGCACTTTTTGTATTCTTTGATTTTATTGTATCTCCTTATATTTTAGCAGATACAGTTATTGCAGTGTTTGATTAATTTTACAAATTCTGACTAGAAATTCCAGGCCCTGTATCTGAAGATTAACTTAACTTTTTCTTACATTTCTGGCTAATGCTTTGACTGCACTACTTCGGCACTTATATTTGACATGACATTTACAGAGATCTGTAGATCTGCCCTCCCATAGGGCACTGGGCTTGTTGAAGTTTAGGGTGAGCACAAAAGGAGAGGTGAAAGGTCATTTTTGGTAGTTACAGAGAAGGAGTTACTGTTTTTTGTGGAGGATGTTGCTGTTGCTATACATATGTGGAAACACATAGAGAATGGCTTTCCCCCCACCCCCTCTCTCTGTCAGTTCTCAGCCATGAACTGATACCTCATTTCAAAATGCAAGTGTATCTATGGAATGATAGCTGAGGAAAAAGTGGAACTGACTTATTAGGCAAATGTTCTACAGTTTTACAAAATAGGTGGAGAAACACAAGATTATTACCTTTTGGTACAAAAGTTCCCGTACTGCTGTTTTATTGCTGATGGTTTCTTTTTGTGTTTTAATCAAATGTTTAGACATGTACGGATTGTTCATTACACAGCTATTTAAGTGTTAGTACTGTACCCTTTTAAATTTAAATCTTGGGGGGGTTTTAGGTGTTTGGGTTTTGCTGTGCTTTCTTTGGGTTTGGGTGGGTTTTTTTTTTTTTTTTTAGTAAATATCTGTAGTTGTTTCTAGGAATTTCAGTATTTAGTTCTTGCCAGATGCTTAAATTTTGATCAACATGTTTCACTTTGAACTGCACTGTAGTGTCTTGGCTAGTCTGTAGGTTCAGAAATTAATCTGAAAGTTGACTTGCAGACAAACAGCTGCTGAAACAATACCCCCAGAATTAGTAAATAATTCCCTTGGTTATATAAGGTAATGAAAGTAATGGAGAGTCTATATAGTGAAACTAATTGTTTCTTCAGTGTGGTCTTCATAATTCATAGAAATTTCTTCAGGTCTTCCATTCTGTTGTTGTCTTCTCCAGTATCCATAATTTTTTGCGATTTTCATAATATGCATTTTAAAAGAGGCACCCAGAAAGGCATAGAGAAGAGGGTTCAGGCAGGTGTGAAACAAAGCAATGCTCTTGGTGACCTGGAGTGCGATGTCTATGGTTTTACTTGCATCACAGTCAGTAATTAACATGTAGATGATATCTATGGCTCGCCAGAACTTAACAATGTTGTAAGGTAGCTGGGTAATAATGAAAGTAGCCACTACTGCCAGCAGAACTATGAAAGGTCTAGATTTTTTAGCATTTGCAGACCTAAAGATTGCTCGAGCAGTAGCTGAATAGCATATCAGCATTACTAGGAAAGGAAGCAGAAATTCCAGGATAATTTCCAGGATTTGAATGGTTGCTTTTAAGAGTGTTTCCATGTTCATAGGAAATACAGGAAGGCATTCATTCCTGTCATTGTGTTTCTTGACTTGATTAAATACCAGTTCAGGGATACTGAGGAAGATGGCAGACAGCCAGACACAGATGCAGGTAACACTACAGTGTTTACCAACTCTTCTATGACCCCGGGATTCAGAAGTGGCCCTGTATCTATCCACACTGATACAGGCCAGGAACAGCATGCTAGAGCTGAAATTCATGGTGTACAGAGAAGAAGTAAGCTTGCACATTGAGTTTCCAAGTTCCCATCCCTGCACTGCATTTGCAGCCCAAAAAGGGAGTGTAAAGAGCAAGAGCAAATCGGCAATGGCTAGATGCATGATGTACACATCCGTCTTAGTCTTTGGTTTCTTGCAATAGGCATAAATTGCGACCACTAATGAATTTCCAGCGACTCCAACAGTAAAAGCCAATGCATAGAACACAGGAAGGAATAATTTACTGAAATTTCTCACATCACTTTTTTCACAGAGAAGCTCATATGTATTGTAATCTATAACAGAGTTGAGATCATCCTCCTCGTCCTCAATCCAGAAATCAGTTGAGTTATTCATATCCCAGCCCATGGCAAAGCTACAAGACACAAAAAAGGGGGGAGAAGGGAACACCAAAGAAATAATACTGGTTTTAATTTTTAAAATTTCTGTTGAAACCTAAAACCCTTGCTCAGGGTTGCTTATACATCTCAAGTTTAAAGAAGTTGGGATATTGAGAATACTTTTATAAATAATCAAAGTAGAGCTAGACAGTGATGGAGGCAGAACAGACCGTTCTCACATGAAATGGGGTAACTGACTACATCCATGTGTGCAATGCAAAGTAAAATGGATTCAACTGAAATGCTTTCATTAAATGTTTTCATTAACCTTAGCGTTTGAGATTGCAAGATGCTTGGAGTGCACCTCACTGGTTTCCACATTTCAGTTGAGGAGCCATCATTGCTTAAACTGCTCTGACTCAGTTATGTTTGACAATATTCCATTACAAAATAAATTTGTCTGTTCCTTTATAGGGTTGAGATTACACCTTCCTCTCTACAGCCTCTGCAAAGCAAAGGAGTACCAGTTGAAGGCTGTAAATGCTATTATAATAGAGTGGATAAGGAATACTAACAGGTTAAAGCTAAGAGGCAAGCAGTAGTATTCTGTGCCTACTACCATAAATTTTGGCAAATTTGGGATGTGAGGGAGAGTGTGCTTGTTTGTTTCTCAGGCACACATATACATGCCCATTACATAAAGCAGAGCAGCGGAACAGGCTTAGTTTAGTCTCCATCCCACACAGCGAGCTGCTTATGTCCATGTGGAATTTCTTACAAAATCAAATTGCTTGTGGGTACACTGCATCTTACAGCTGGAGACTTCTCAGGATGTTATGACAGAAAGGAACCTTATCACATACAAAACTGCCCACAAGTACCCAAACAGCTCAGAACCTCAGCTGTTTTTTCAAGTACTATCTCATGACAGGTTTACTCCGTAAACACTAAGGCTGTATTCTCACTGCCAGCTTAGGGTTGAAGTTTGAGTGTTCGTATCTTCAGACTGTGTCTTAAGCAAGTCATGTCCTACAGTATTTTCTTCTTTTCTGTAATTTTGTTCATTGACTAATTTGCTGAAATTCTTTCTATTGTAAACTACAGTCCTGCAGTGCCCTGTTTTCTTGAAATAAATGGGATTAAGGTTTCTTAACAGCAGTAGCAAGAAGTAGCTGCGAATGAAAAACACATCCCCCTTTCTCATCATCTGCAGTGTTTCAGAATTTGAGGCCAATGTTACTGAAAGCAGATTCTTATCTGATACTCTGCCCCGGAGCTTTTCCAAGCTTGAAAAAACTCCAAATACCATTTCTGTTTTTTAGACAAAGGTTTAAATGAAGGGTTGCCAAACCTTTATTATAAACAGTATCTCTTAAAAAATTTTTTAATGTATTCTGTCTACCAGGAAAAATAAGTTATTGATTGATCTCATGTTCAGGGATGCAGACCAATTAAATAGAAAGAAATGAATAATTTCTATTTTTGCTTGATTTTTTTTTTCTCAGTGAATCTGCTATCGAAATTTTTTAAAAAGTGTTTTAGTTAAAATTAACTGTTTGGTTTGGCTTAATCCTTAACGACTTCGTTGGATTATTCTGTTAAAATTTCAAAACACTTCCCGATAAACTTTAAACAATGATTTTAAGTCTTGTAATATGTCATTTACTGTCGCCTAAATGAGGTGTGCAGAATGGAAAAATACAGTAATTCTATTTATTAGTTTGGCAAGGGATGTCTATTCTATGCCTAACAAGCTGTGTTAGAAGGATTTTTCAGCAGAGGTAATCTTTTGCAGCTTTATAGTACTTTGAGGAGAGATTCAGAGATCAGCAGCAAATGTATCTTTTTTTTTTTAATAGAAGAGAAACTGCTGCAGGGAGAGTTTAATCCACTTAGCCAAGATTAGAAGAAAATTAAAAGATTTGGTTGTGGTCTAAAACACTTATTACAGAACCCATCTAGGAATGTTTAATCATAATTGGATCATTGGCAAGTTTGCTTGAAAGCAAAACAATAAACATTTCAATGCAAACTTCAAGAAGTCTGCGTTCCACAAAGTGGCTTGGCTGTGACAAGGAACATGCTCCGCTGTCTGATAATGCTTTTGGCTGACCTGAGTTCTTGATGGAAACAAAGTTATCTAAAATGCAACAGTTGATATTTCTACCTTAAAAACACAGTTTTGTTTTGGCTAACGTACGTATTCATATTTGTCATTCCTGTTAATGTGGTTTCTCAGGCGCGTGTATACCTGCCCATTACATAAAGCAGAACAGTCCCATGGGAGTCAGGTGCTGAACAGCAGTGGAACAGGCTTAGTTTAGCCTCCATCCCACACAGCGAGCTGCCTTATGCCCACGTGGAATTTCTTACAAAATCAAATTGCTGTGGGTACTCTGTATCTTACAGCTGGAGACTTCTCAGGATGTTATGACAGAAAGGAATCTTACCGCGTACAGAACTGCCCACAAGTACCCAAACAGTTCAGAACCTCAGCTGTTTTTTCAAGTACTGTTTTCTAGGAGGTATATTAATAGATACATCAACAGACAGCTTTGCATGTTTTCTTGCAGAATTATTCCAGCCTTCCATTTAGATACAAATTCAGTGTTTCTGTGTGTTTAAACTTGACATGGGATTGTATGAATACATGTTAAATGAAATTAATGTCCCCAGTTTAAACAGACAGATTTTTTCTTTAATGAATTAAGCAGTATTCTGTTTTTTCGAATGAACAAATCTAATTTTAAGACTGGAAATGAGCATGTGCCTTAGTGAAATGATGTCTCTCTCTAAAGCCAGCTTAACCAAGAGTAAATCCTAGCTCTTTGCTACGTAAATAAGATAAATATATCACACTTAATATACAGAGTGGTAAATATTAAAACAAAACTAACCTTCTTTTGTCAGCAGACTAGTAGCAGATGCTGCAATTGAGATGTGCTTCAGTGAAATGATCTGAATTGTCTGACACATTGCATTTTGTCTTCAAGCACCACACCCTCATCTGGAAGTCAGTTGCACTTTCATTTTGACTTGCCAGTTTAAAAAAAAAAAAAAACTAAAAAAAAAGTCCTGCTTTCCTGGAAGCTGTTCTGTTGAACATGTACATTTCCTACTTTCCTCCCTGTTCCAACCAGAATGTGAGTGTTCTTTGGAAGGTCAAGACTCTCTTACTATTTCACTGTGTTGTTGGTTGTTTTATTCATGAAAGTCCAAATGTTTTTTTTTTTTTACATAATTAAAAGACTTTTATGAAATCACACATTTAAAATTTGAAAAGGAGAGAAAGAGGGGGAGGTCTGTCTGGGGCAGAGTTACCTGTACGGCATCACTAAATTCTTTCCTCGGGACACTACTGTGCTTTTGATGGCTGCCTCTATAATGTTTTAAGGGATCCTTATATCCCCTTTTTAAGTAACTTTTTAGGGGATACAATAGAAGGATGAGTTTGCTTTTTGTAAGATGGGGGAGGTTGCTCTTTCAGTATGTGATATTGAACAAAACCAGGAAGATGACAGGGGAAAGATGTAAAAGCAAGTGGTAAATTGTCAACCAGAGTATAAGCAGATAGTTCTGCACCCTGTGGGAGAGTTCTCAGGGACTTGAATGTTACCAGTCAGACTCATAATCAAGTTGTGTTTTGATAATATTTCTACAGAAACTGAAAGCCAGGCAGATACTGTAGAAGAAAAATAAAAAGACGCTATTCCATCCATGAGGTTTCTTCCACTTGCGGTGTGCTGTCTGCATTATAAAGAGTCAAAACTTTCGCAGGAAAGGGAAGATGGAGAAGTTCTGCAGTTTACATGTAGACATTAATATTTCTGCACTGAGGCATGGACTTACCTGTGCTAAGAATTCCTAAAATGACCGGATCTTGCTTAAATTTCCACAGTCTCTACAGCTTCAAGTTGGTCTTTTGTGCACAAGTACCTTGTGCAGAGTGTCAGGAGCCTTCCGTGATCTTCCAGAGCTTTTATTTTGTTTGAATTATCCTGTATCCTGTAGCCGTCTAGTGAGTTTCAGTAAAATATTGGTGCCAAACAACAGAGAGAGATTTTGAGCAGACCAGAGGTCAGGTTTTGCTTTTTGGCATGCTGGCTTAATTGATGCACCTGCCACGGCTGGATTAGCCATCTGTCTGTGCTTCAGCTATTTTGGAATATGTGAAAGGAAAGGTTTTTCAAAATGGGCAGCTAAGAGTGTAACGCGCAGATGTTTTCCACATGCTTCTGGCTTCATTTGCATTCACAACAAGAAAGAAAAATGGGTTGGGAGAGGAATTGGAGTCTAGAGGAAGACTGCTGCAATATTTGTGCATATTTCTGTAGTGTTTTCATCTTGAGTTACCACAGCACTTCACTGGTGTTCTTCACAGTGGCAGGTAAGACATTTGGGTTGCTTCCAGCACGTCTGCTTCTCGCAAGTCATGTCATTGCTTAGAGGCCTGAGCTATATCTCATTGAAATAAGTGAATATCTCAGTTCTGAAAGGGCTTTGTCTCAACATGGTCCCTAACAAGATAGAATAATAAGGGTAGAACTGAGAAGGCTCCCAAGGAAATGTCTCTGTGCCTACAGAAAAGACGGTTGTGTTACCAGTGCTTAAGAGGTCCTGTGGGCAGGCTGTAGGAGGGCAGTTCATGTAAATCCTGTGCTGTTTATTATAGTACCTCAGCTCCTCTTAACTTTGCAGGGTGCAGGGAGGACAGAACCTTCCAGTCAGGGTACAGAAATAATACTGTCATGTAATATTAGATTTCGGTACGGGCCCTATAGGCTCAAAAATAACAAAAACTATTTAATAAGTAAGAGTGAATGCAAAAGTACAATGGATCTTGTTTAACTAAGAAGCACTTGTGGCTGTGTAAAAGTGGGGTGAAGGTGAGGGAAAAAACCTTCCTAAATGTTGTTGAGGGCATCTGTTCTCACTGGCACCATCTGAGACTGTGAGCTCTAGCTAGGCATGACTAGCAGCCACATTCAGTGGCAGGACTGCATAGCCCTTGCTGATTAGGTGCAGAACCCCAGCATTGTCTCTGTCTTTACTGGTTGTAGCCAATTTGCTCACAGCTACATTATAATCTTTACCATATGTGAATCAGGTGCCCAGCAGTGTTATCTGAAGAAGATGAGGTAGAACTATGGAATACGTTGTAGTGGATAGAAATTACTGCAGGCTCCCCTTTTCTCCATTAGATCCCCATGTTACAACAATCAATACCGTGCTGCCATCCACCCTACTCAGTCCAGTTTCTTCTTGTAGGAGAGTCCAGAACATGTGTTTATTAGTGCCTTTCTAGGAAGCTGCCAAGTCTGTAATGTCACCACAGACCCCTGATCTTCAGCAGAGAGAGGTAGCCCACCAGGCTCACCGGTGCAGCAGGCAAGAGTCATAGGTATTCTGGGCATTCAGGTAGCAGATTATCCTGCCTTAGTCATCTTAGCCAAAAATTTGAAGACTGGACACTGAAAAATAGATAAGTAGATTGCAGGAATTAAGTGCTATTGGCTTCTGAAACCAGGCTATATGGCAGCTTCTTTAAGTAAAGGTTGTACTATCCATGTCTGTGCCACATTTAGTACTTTCCACCAGAAAGAACCTGTATAAGTTGATTGTATGAAGATCAGTAATCTTAAGCATGTTACACCCCCTGATAGCAGAGATTAGGCTTCCAATAGGATTGTGATCAACCCTCTAAGCACATTTTAAAATATCATTGTCTTTGCCTATGTGAGTGCCATGAAAAGTTAAAAAATATAATACATTAGTTAAACTTACAATGTTTCCCGATGTAGCAGCATTGTGGTTTAAAAGTTTTGGACAGGTTGTGCAGCCATATATATGAAAAAGCTTATTAAAAATCCTATCAATATGGAAATAGCTTAAAACTGACCTTCTAAAATCTCTGCTATTTCTCTTTGTTCAATTGTGAGTTTCTTGCAAAACTACTTCTCACTCCTGCCAAAATGACAGGCTTCTCTGACTTTTCCCCCCATCCTCCAGCAGCTTTGAATTCTGTAAGTAATGTAAAAATGCCATTTACAAATAAGAGATTTATTCCATCCAGGCAGTCTGCATTTTTTCCAAAGCACTGGAGTCTTTCAGAGTCTTGCATTAGACCAGAACTTCTTTCTGGCATTTATGGGTCAAAGTTGTATAAAATTTCTTTTAGGTTTTCAGGACTTCAGACTCTAAGGAGTGGAAAGGCCAGGAATCTGCCTTCCTGTGCAGTGTTCAGATGGGAAAAAGTACATATGAAAAGGAGGTATTCATTTGCCTTCCAGAAACTTGTACTAATGATTTAGAGCATCTAACTAGATGTCCAGCTCTCAGTGAACTCCTCACTAAGTTCAATGTGAAAGCTGCTTCTGATTTTTTTCATACAACGTGGTGAAATTTGCCTTTTTTTGAAGCAGGGATGTGACTTGAGGATTGTTTACAAAACAGTTTTTGAAGAGATTCCAGAAAGTCAAAATATCTTTTGTTGTAAACCACATGTCAAGATAAATGTGGTTTAGAAAATACCACTTGTGCAATTCTTTACCTTCTGTGGAAAAGGAGAAGAATCAAATAACCCTTAAGAGTATAGCATTTCTCTTTGCAGGGTAGTACACTGCAAAGCATATGTTGTGTTATTTTGGGGTTGGTCTCGCACTTGTCGCAGTTGCCCAAATGAGCCAACTGTTTGAGATCTACATTTTTTTTTTTTTACCAGGCTGATTTATTCTGCCTCCCCCTTCCCCCCCCCCAAGCTTTTCACTCAGATATTTTAGCTCATTAGCATTGTACAGCTCATGGGCCACAAATATAACCCCGCTTTGAAAACAATGGATGAATAGCATATTGCAAAAGAGGAAAGTAAACAGCCAGGAGCCTGGCCCTCAAAACAGGCAGTGTTTATCAGAACGAAATAAATTCCTCTCCCACTTCCTAGCCATCACAGTGGCTGTTCTCAGGAGGAAGTAGCTCAGCTCAAAGCCAGGTGGTTGTATTGTCTAGACCAGAGGCTCCCAAACTTTGTGATAATAGCTGCTGGAGAAGCTAAGAAATCATCTTTGTTTCAGACCTCAAAACAAACTGAGTTGGTACAGATCAAATCTTGAATTAAATCTCTGCGAAGCTTGTCATCTGCATTGAGATAGCAATAAAAAATTTACTGATTGTTACATACGTCAGGTATCATCCTGCCCCCTCTTCCCTAGCTTTATTGTCTGTGTGAGACACTGAAAGGAATGCGAGCATGCTTTGGTACTAAGAAACGTTTAAAGAAAAAGATAGTGAGGATTAAGGCTCTTAGAAATAAGATGCCATTTTAATTAATGGTAGAATCTTCTTTAGGACTTGTACATTAAAATGCTAGCTTTATGCTACAAAGACTTGTGTGATACAAGACTTGTATCACATAATGTTATCAATGGCTTGAAATGCTAGCAGATTATTTTCAGGTAACGATTTCCACTCAGATCTTTCTTTGAAGTGCAAACTAAAATCATTTGCATGAAGGGGGAAAAAAATCTTCATTCCAGAGAAGTTATGCTGAAGTAGTAGCAAAGTCATCATGGGAACCCTTTGATAGCCTTATTTGCGTAATTTGGTTATAATGTGGTCAACATTTCATTCCCACATAATCCTCCAGTCTTTATAGTTTTAAGAAGTTTTACTTTTGAAATGGCAGCATCTCACCTCGAGGTGTGCTTTTGTGTCACACTTACTGGTTTAGCTGTAATGGAGACAGAAGTAATGAGATTTCATTTCAAGTACCTTCTTGTTCTCTTTTCATAGGAATAGATGATGGAGCTGGATCCTGGAGGGTTTGCATGTTTGGCTTTTCATTGTTCCCCTCACCACAAGTCAACTCCCTTTTACATGTTAAGCAATAAGATATATTTCGTTTCAGTCTGATTACTCACAGTATAAACACAGAAGTAGATTGCATGCTTTTGCTTTTGCTCCTGTATCACAAAAGGGAGTAAGATTTATTCGTATGAAACTTCATTTGATTCTACGTTGAGATTTTCTTCTTGAAAACTATTTTTGTGTTTGTGACTTTTTTAAGGTGCTGGGAACCCAAATTGCAAAGTTGCAATTGTAATGGGCAAAACCAAAAACTCCTCAGCATCCAGGTAAGGATTCCTAGGAGATTCAAAGAGTTACCTAAAACTTGTTTCCTGGAGGAGTCACTGCTTGCAAAAGTTTTGTCAAGTGAAATACCATTAATTGCCTTGATCAGTTGGATATGCTTGTGAATTACAGGGGAGTTTTAAACCTGTGCGTGTGTCTGTTTAGAGAAAAATGTTGCTGACCGAACTCCTGTTTTGCTGTCAGCTGCTGATCACTGAAGCCTCCCAACCCTTTCACTGTCACCAGCTTGCATCCGCATGCTTCCCCTCCTCCATTACACTAGCTCTAGTGTTCATGCAGCTGTGTGATGAATTGGATCACGAAATTTTTGGGGGTTCACTGACTTTATCTTGGTCACATTAGTTCTAGTCTGCATCAGTTGTTCAACCAACAACTATCTCTGGCTTACAATTTATTTTGTAAGTATAATATATAAAACAATTAACAAGGGTAAGAATTGCTTGCTTAAATTATAATAAAACCCAAACTTTTCAGAGCTTCCCTGAACAGAATGACTACAAGTGGCACACCAGAGACCTGAAGTTCACTAGCTCTAGTGTTGGATTTTAGCCCAAATTCCACTGATTATCTTAAGTTTTTAGATTTGGCTAGGTTCCATTGAGAAGTAAACAGTAACTTGCTTATAGCATACAGGATGGTTTGTCCAACGGCTGTACAGACAGTGGCATCCGTTGAGCTCTTCGAAGCTGAACAGAAGTTCATGGAGGGGATTGTGTGATACTGCACTTGCTAGAACTGGAGACTGAATTCAGGGACCTGGGATGTCACCTCCAGTTCTGTGTGACTGCTAACTGACCTTAAATATTCTGAAGGAATTTAAACATGGGGATTTTTTTCCTAAACTGTAGGCAAGCCAAGATGATGATGATGATAAACATGTTTTGAAAACAAAAAAGAAAGGGGTGGGGGGGAAGGAAATGGACTGGGTGATACAGAATTACTTGCACAGAAGTGACAGAAGTAGTCGTTTTTTGGTCGTGGTGCATTAGATGCCAGTAGTACATTTTTACTTGTTGACTGGTGATCCAAGGAGTGTTGAAGCATGCATACCCCACTGCATGCAGGCAGGAGGGCTGTAATCAGTATAGGTAAATCTCAACATTGGCTTTATGCAAGTGCTAAATTGAGGATAGAAAATAAAAAAAGTGGAGGGAGGGGACAGAAGGGAGGCTCAAAGTTAATTGTAACTTGTGCATTTTGTCTCGATCAGGTACGAGCAGCACAGTATGGTCATTGTTCCCATGGACGCTCCAGGGCTGAAGCTGATAAGACCCCTCTCAGTGTTTGGCTTTCTGGGTAGGTGATAATATTTATCAGCTATATATGTATTAATTTGTTAGTAATCTCAGGAGCTGCAGTAATACTAATAAATATAGTACATGAAATAAATCAGTAAAACACATACATAGGAAAAGAGTTGGGAATTGAAGGCGTGTATTTTTATCTTCCTTTGTTTTACCCTGCTGTTGTCTTTTCTCTGTCCCTGTAGATGAGCTCCACGGAGGACATTTTGAGATACATTTTAATGATGTGCGAGTACCTGTCTCCAATATAATACTGGGTGAGTTTCAGTATTAATTCCTTTTTAATACATACAGCAATGAACCAAGTTTTATGAAATGGTGGTTTATTTTATGAATCACCATATGTTATTGTAAACAGCTATGGTCAGTTGAGCCGGGGTCTCACATACATGAAAGAGGGAGCCCACTCTTCCTTTAGCAGTCTACCTGCTACTTGAATGTAATTTGTTTAGAGCAGAAAGGTGATTGAAGGAAGCAGGGCAGCTGTAGCTGTCATGTGAAAATCACTTTCCTGAAGTAGAGCAAAGCAGACACTGTCAGTGGCATTCTTTCCCCAAAAGCAGTTCTCGTAGACTTTACAGACTTTTAAAAAGAGTGTTCTGCTGTAGTCTGTGGCCATCCAGGACTGGGTGCCTGCAGACTTAGCAGAACTGAAAAAAAAAAAAAAAGAATGAGCAGGCCAGCACTGTGACCTTCTGCAGGGAGAACTTTGCTCTACTTCTCTCACTTAGAAGAAACAAGGATTTACAGTATTTCCTCTCTGCTATTTTTATTTCCCTGAAAGAGCTTCTCTCTTGAGTACCCTAGGACCTGGAAACCTCAAAGTCTTCTCCCAAATTCTCATACCAAATCTCATAGAAGTATTTTTCAATTCAAGATTAATAACATTTAAATTAAATTAGGTAAATCAAACCCTCTTAGAAACCATCTTGGAGTGTACTTTTTGCTGTAAGTATCATTAACAACGTGTCAATATAGATCTAGTTGAGTAAACAAGCACAACAGTTCTGCAAAATAAACTTTTCAGAAGCTTGCTTCTAGCTCTGGTGCTATGAGGCCACTTCTGCTTAGAGCCATGGATCATTTCAAGCAGGAATCAAGGAATCTGCATATGCCTGTTTTTCTTTCCAACCAGGTGAGGGACGGGGGTTTGAGATAGCTCAAGGTCGTCTTGGGCCAGGCCGTATTCATCACTGCATGAGGTCCCTTGGTGCGGCTGAAACCGCTTTGCAAATAATGTGCCAGCGTGCAGCACAGAGAGAGACTTTCGGGAAGAAATTGTATCAGCACGTAAGCACGTTCCCTCTATCTCTCAATTCACATGCTCCAGACATCACCCGTTGTTTTGCCCACACAGAACCTTGTGACTCTGATAATGGACACTGGAATAGATGTGCCTGAACCTTGAATCCCTATTCATAATGCCTCAGGGGCCAAAGGAGAAAAATCACATTGCGAGGCTCCCATTTTTCACTATAACCTATGGGTTTTTTTTTTCCGTTGCAATGAATTGGCTATCCTTTGCTGGATTTGAGTACAGATTTTGTTACCATGGCTTTTTCGCTGCTTTCACTGATCAGTTTGGACAGGTATTTTTTCAGGCATACAGCTTATGTTTCTGTACTTACAGTCTGAACTCACCATTTCTGTGTGTTGAATTTGTCACCTAGACATCTGTGTTCATGATTACCGGAGACACTCAAGGGTCTAAATTTGACTAAAAATTTTACTTCTCTGATCAATTATTTGTACTTATGAAAGTAGAGACCAAACCAAGGCCATATAGGGATTTTTGGTCTTATCTTGCTCTGGAACTAAAATACTGTTTTGTGAGAGAAGGCTTGCTATAATAATAAAAAGATAACAGTCTGCTTTTTATAGGAACCATCAGCATTTAGTAGTTGGCCTATCACATTTCGAGTGTTCCTCAATCTTATCCAACAGATAGGATGACTTTATTGGAAAAAACAAGTAAAAAGGAAACTGAATTAGTGTCTGGCACAGGTTATAGAAATTTGTTTGTACAGATCCAGAGGGAATAATCTTAAATCTCCATTTTCCAGTCATGTCATTGCCAAACTTCCATTCATGACCCTAACCTCTCATTAATAAGAGTTGGATGAGGTGCACTCTGTTTCTCAGAAGCTCGTTAAAGTAAAACCGATGTTTGATGAAGCCACAGGCAAGACCTGGAGGCCAGCTGGTTAGCCAGCATAGGTTCTTCACAGCGCTAGGATAGCTAAGGAAGAGGTGAGGCTGTTGGCTGCCTTGGGTAACAGCCTGACCATCACCACTGCCCACATGGCAGTTACTTACAACCCCGGGAACTGTCAGCAGAAGAGCGTGTCTGAACACCTCTACCTGGGTTCAGACCACCTTTGCTGGCACAAGCTAAGCCGAACCCTCAGACTTTGCACTGAAGTGAGTGCTGCACTTTTGCTCGTGCCTCCTGCAGCTGCCAAGGCTACCACACCCAGGCAGGAGTGTGTGCCTGAGGCTGGCTCAGGCTCCAAACAGCTTTTGCACTGACAAGCATCATATGAACATTTTTTTCTAGTGTGGTATGTTGGCTGCAGAGTGGAATTAGCTAAGAGGAGCCGGAAAAGGCTGCCAAGACCGTAACTTCATTTGGATCAAGGGAGCTACTAATTTATCATCCATGTGAACAGACAGATGCAGCAGGCACCACCCTGCAGCTGTTTGCCTGGGTGTGTAACACACCACCAGCAGTAGCTTAAGCAAAACAGAACCAATTCCTCTCCTCTTTCACCCCCCAATTTCTGTATACTGGGGCGTGTTACACAGAGAGCTGGTTGTGAGTCCTGGTAGCAGGTAAAGGAAAGCAGAGAGTAAAAAGCAGGCTTTGAAGGGCTGCAGGAAAATGGCTGGCAGGCAGTGGGTCTGACCAGGAAATGAGAGCATGCCAGAATCAGCATTTTTTCCCCTTTATCCTCTTTCCTGCAAGGAAAAGAACAGCTCTGTCTTTAGTATTTCTGTCAGCCAAGTGTTTTCTTTCTTTTTTTCCTCATATTAGATTACATGCATCAAGCTAGCTTTAATTTGCACAAGGGTGTCACTAAATGACTGAACACGCACATGCTGAGATATAGGGGCATCTTCCTTAGGGCAGGTGTACCCAGATGCGCCAGGAGACATTAACAGACTTTCTGCTTGTTGGCTTTGGTTTCTGCAGGAAGTTGTTGCCCACTGGATTGCTGAATGCCGCCTTAGCATAGAACAGGCTCGACTGCTTACGCTAAAAACAGCCAGCAAGATTGACACGTTGGGCAATAGAAATGCAAGAAAAGAGGTAAATTTTTCTTCAGCAGCCTTAGGTTAGGACTTGGGGATGCAATACCTGTGCATTCAACTGGTTGAAATATAAGCTAAAACATATTGCTAAGTTACCCTTCTAATCATAGAGCATAACTTCATGTTGAAAATAGATGGCCTTAAGATGTGCTTTTTATTGTCATGAGATCAGAAAGTGTTCTCAGTTAAAAACTTTGAGATCAATCTGATAAAGTATTTAAAAATTAAAGAAGTTCAAGTATTGCTTATTTGTCTCAACACAATGAGATAGTTTTAGGTGACTGTCTCTCCTGGGAACAGTTTTACCTCACCCAGAGCTCTCATCAAATCCAAAGAGGAAGGAATGTACTTGTGAGATACCAATCTTCAGTAGAACTGTTAAATAAATATTTTCAATTGCTTATGAAACTGTTACTGATAATGTGAGTTCTCTTCTAACTGCAGGTAGCCATGACCAAAGTGATTGTCCCTCGAGCTGTGGTTAAAGTGGTTGACTGTGCAATCCAAGTGTGTGGTGGAGCTGGAGTTTCCCAGGATTTTCCTTTGGCTTTTATGTGAGTAAGGGAGATTTACTTGTAGCTTCTAAGCCTTCCTTTTAAGATAATTTTATAATACCCAGTACCTGCTGTTTTACCTCAGGTAACCCAAAATAATGGTCCATATGCCTTTAAGCTATAAAACTTAAAACAATTGCTTTTATAATTCAATTCCAATGCAACTGCATTGTTTACCATTACAAAAAAAAAAAAGCTGGCACTGGACCTAAAACAGTTCTTATCAGCAGCACAGAGGATCTGTTTCTAAAGTTCAGTCTGATTCCTTATGGTCTTGGGAAGAAGCAAGCCTTCCAAATTTCAGCCCACATATCTCAATCCTCCCAGGACGATTTTGCTGCAGTATCTCCTATGCGATAGCTCTTTTCAAAGAGACTATTGTTAAAAGGCTGGCTATAGCAAAAACAGTGCTGAGAACTCCTGCTGTCAGACTGGCTTGCTGCTGTGGCAGGATTAGAAATCTACCCCTAATTCAGCTCTTCTGACACAGGTTTGCTTATATACGGACCCTGCGCCTGGCAGATGGGCCCGATGAAGTTCATCTCTCAGCAATTGCAAGGTGGGAACTGCTTGATCAGTCAAAGAAGCTAACTGCAAAAATCTAATGTCAGCATAAAGCCATCTCAAATGGAAAGAAGATTCAGGAAAGATTTTGTTCAGTGCAATAATGTTGTTTGAGGTAAAATTGGATGAATACAAAAACTGATTATAGTTTGAGGCAATACATATTCTCTCACTCTTTACTTGTAATTATTACATTTAATAATCAGAGGCTTGCTTTTAAAAATTTGCAGAATGCCATGTAAATACCAGAATTTGTCTGGGTTCTTCAAAAAATAGATTTTGAGTGTTGTAACAGGCTTTATGTGTGCTTTATTTGCTGAGTCAAAGCCCTCTTTATCCTTGTGTTGTAGGCAAAGCAGTTTTGACTCAGCAGTTTCACCCAATTTAGTTTATTGCAAGCTAGGATAAACTTTTAATTGTTGATTAAGTGACAATTAAACACCTAGGGTAATGCCTTTCTTTTCCCTTTCCAAAGCTCAGACCCAGTCCAACCCCCCCTCCTCTGTGCTTTATTTGCTGAGTCAAAGCCCTCTTTATCCTTGTGTTGTAGGCAAAGCAGTTTTGACTCAGCAGTTTCACCCAATTTAGTTTATTGCAAGCTAGGATAAACTTTTAATTGTTGATTAAGTGACAATTAAACACCTAGGGTAATGCCTTTCTTTTCCCTTTCCAAAGCTCAGACCCAGTCCAACCCCCCCTCCTCCCCAAATGCTGCACTCAGTCCTTCCCCCACTTCCCCTCAAGTGAGGCTGGGGGCAGCACAGGAGGGTCAGCGTGTAGCGTGTTGTCTGCTACTCCTTGCTTCTTACTACTCTGCTTTGTTTCTCCAAACACATCTCCTCACATTTTAACTTATAGGTGCCCCTTTTGTCTTCCCATGCATCCTCACATGCCTCCTCTTGGCTCCTGGCCCCAGCTGCTCCCACCTTTTCTTTAATATGTCTAAGCATAGGTGGCACCTTCCCCTCTGAGGAGCTGAAGCTTTGGCTGGAACCAGCAGCGACTGGCACAGGGCAGTTCATGGCCACCCCTGCTGCCAGAACAGGCTCTGCCATTTATGCCCAATACATCATTGTGAAGTTCTCAAAAGTCAAGAGTTCCTCAGCTCTGCTTCTTTAACAATCCTCTTTGACATTAGTTACTTACAAGAGAACTTGTTCATACAGTAACAGGACCAGGCAGATAGAATCATATAATAGAATCATATAATAGAATCATAGAATC
>NW_009209355.1:0-269 GCF_000690835.1 Fulmarus glacialis
GCTGGGACAGTGTCACCCCAGGAGGAGGCTCAGCCACGGCGGAGCAGGGACCCTGACACCGGCCACCGGGTCCTGTGGGGACAGAGAGGGGGTGGCCATCAGGGGGTTGAACAGTGCATGAGGGGTCCCTGGGATGCTCAAGGGAAGCAGCCACTTGCTTTGGGATGGGGTTGGGGGAAGGCACCTGGGAGGGGATCAGACCCCGCCCTGGGGGACATGGCCGTCCGTACTCACTGAGCACACAGATGGCTGTGCCCTTGGTGGCAAGA
>NW_009209355.1:530-3562 GCF_000690835.1 Fulmarus glacialis
CCCACACCCACCCAGCTGCCTGCACGCCCCTCACCCCCTCCCAGCATCCCAGCAAGGAGGCAGGTCCAGTCTCCTTCCCCACCTCTGCCCACCCCACATCCTCGGCCCCCCTTGGTGATGCCAAGGGGATGCAGCCCCTGCACACACTGTGCAGGGGGTTACGGCCAGATCCAGCGTGGGTTATTTACCTTGTGCCAGCCGGTCTGTAGGCTCAGACTCTCCATTTCTCTTGCTTTACTGCGTGCATCCCCACAGCTCCAGGCAGGACCCAGGAAGGCACAGGGAGTGGGCGGCATGGGGACCTGCCAGGGGACGTCACTGTCCTTGGGTGATGGAGAAGGAGGCTCGGATGAAGGCTGCTCCCTGCCCAGGCACCGTTGTGCTGCTCTGACGGTGCTTTTGAAAGTCTTCTTTTCAGTGCAGAGCTGGATTTCTTCCAGAGGGATCTGTGAGTGATCCCTGTTACACCCTGGGGGATTTATTGGTCATTTCAGGGAGTTTTTTAAGGCTCCCACTTATTTATGGCTCCCCATGCCCCTTCCACACTGTCCAGGCCTTAAAAGGGTGTGTGACAAACTTGAAATATTGCTGGAGCGAAACTGATCCCAAAGGGCAACCGTTTTCAGTGGGAGCATCCCAGCTCTGCAGTAAAAGCTGCTAATCCGGAGCTGGACTCACCTATCTGTACTCATCAACTTTTACATCCCAGATCTAACTTTAGGCCTGTTCAGAGTGAGAGCTGAGCAATGTGACAGCTTCTTCTGAATGAAGCTCAGCCTCTGGTGCTGTCTAGCAGCACAGATTTAACCTGCTCTCCTGAAACCAGCGGCCAAAAGAAGTGCAGAGGCCGTGGAAATTATTTCAAACAAACCACCTGTGCTGAGAGCCGGCTGGGAATGCACTGAGCTCCAGCTTCCGCAGCGGGTTCAGACTAGAAGACGTGCTTCCTCAGCTGTACCCAGAGCTGTCAGTGGTCAACACTCAAGGGTGGTGCAAGCCACAAGCTGCTGTTGCCTGAATCCAGTTTAGCCATAAGAAGGATCCTGAGAAAAAAAACCCACCCCCATAACGTTGCAAAATGATCTGCAATGGGGTCATAGGAAGGACTTGATAAACTTGTTGGGGAGGAGTTGCTTGGAAAGATGCAAGTTTTCACTGCAGCCTTGCAAAGTTAATACTCCTTGGTTGAGAAACGGGGAGCGGAAATGTGCGTTACCAGTCGGAAAGAACAAGTGTCAGTCTGGACGTCAGCGGACCCCTCAGTTTGCAAACAGCAGCAGGAAGCCTGGTGGGACAGCGACAGACCCATTGCATCTGCAGGATGGCCAGGCAGTGCCAGGAGAGGCTCGCAGAGCCCTGCGTGTCCGGCCGAAGGGGTGGCAGCCAGCACACCCCAGCCCTTGGCAATACAGCCCACCGAAAAAGAGCTGTTCCCACCACAGCAAGGCAGATATTGCTTATCTCTGGGAAAGTCCTAATGTCTTACACAGATATGGTTTGCTACCTTCTCTTCCTTCCCCAGCAGAGAGCAAAGGCAGGGTGTCAGCAAGGCTGCCTCACAAATGCAGCATCAACCTGCAATTTGGGCCAGACCAGTGGTGTTCAACTCCAGTCAACAGCAGTACAAACATTTGCCAAAAACCTGGCCCCAGCCCTGTCTCAGAGTTGAGCTTAAGGGAGAGGTTTGTGCAGACATCTCGTGGGGATGCAGTTTTCACCCCAGGGACTGTCTCTTAGCCTCAGGACCTTGTTCTGCCCCTGGGATCACACGTGCCACCCTGTGGGTAAGTCCCCAGCCAAAGCAGCACGTGCTACATGGAAAATACACGGTCGAGAGAGCTCCTCCTGGCAAAATAAAGCCAAATCAGGAGAATCAGGAGACTGGGCAAGCAGGGAGCTCATGCAGTGCAGCCAGGGGGTGGGAACCCTGCAAGCAATGGGACCGTGGTCGCGTTTAGTCCCAGTTTCCCCTCCACTGCCTGTGCAAAACTCGGCTCCTGCCGGGGCAGGGAAACCCCAGCCCGGGGCACACCGATCACATTAGCCATGGCAGTGCCATCCCAGGGGTTGCTCGGGTCCTGCCCAAGCATAGCACAGTGAGGGAATCGCTGTGTTGTGCAAACGCTCCCGCAGAGCTTCAGGAGTCAGAAACGTTGTCCTCTTGTCATTTTTTTAAATGTTCTTTCTTATCGCCAGACAGTGGGGAGCTCTCAGTGTGCAGCCAGGTGCAGGGCTCCCCCCAACCCACTCAGACCACCTAGACTGGCAGGTCAAGCTGGCATCATCCCAGGACAGGGAGGAGCTGTTTGGTGGGTACGTGAATATGAGGGTCCGACCTCAGCAGTTGCTGCAGGCAGGGATTGGGGTGGCAGCTGATACAGCTGTCCCCAAAGCTCAGCTCCCATAGTCTGGCCGTGTTGCTGGGATAGTTACCCAGTCCAGCTGGGAAAACAAATAGGGCTTATTGCTGAAACACATGGAGAGTATGCTGTGACGGGGCTGAGTGACACAGGGCCCATGTGCACTGGGGTGGGGGTCTGGGACCTGGAGGGACATGTGTCCATGGGGTGGGCAGGAGGAGTGTAACCCCCACAGGAGATTTCTCCACCCCAGGGCTCATGGATCAAGCAGGAGGTGGGAGCAACAGACCAAGGCGAATGCTTCAGGCCACCGACCGTGGCATCGCACTCTGCTGTACCTGTGCCAGGTCCTCCTGGTCCCTCATCCCAGTGAGTCCTGGGCAGGGGCTGGGCTCAGATATCCGGTGCCCTCCCTGGCTCTGCTGTTAATGTTCACGAAGCCATCAGACTGTGGGTGTCTCTGTTTCCCCCCAACAAGGAGCCACATCTCCAGGTTTGATGCTGCTGACCCAGGACCCCCTGTGGGTAAAACAGGAGGAAAGCATGGTCACGGAGAGCCCTCAAGAGAGGGGACACGGACAAGGCGGAGGGGGACAGGCTGGGAGCTACGTCTGCTCCAGCCCCGGCTGCCCCAGGCTCTGGGTAGCTGTGCCATTGCAACTGGAGCCTCAG
>NW_009209355.1:3793-4024 GCF_000690835.1 Fulmarus glacialis
CTAGGGATGGAGACCTTACCCCGCCTCACGTCCAGCCAGACTCCCTGGGGACCATGCTGTCCCCCAGGGTCCTCAGGGTGATGGGAGGCACTGTGCCACCCGCCCCAGCTGGTTACAGGGGGACAAAGGACACGGTGGGGTCCAGCCAGGGAGAAGTTGTATGGCCCCCCAAAATGAAGCAGGGGGGCTGAGCCCCTAAAAGCCTAGAGGGGGGACGGAGGACCAGCTCAG
>NW_009209355.1:4407-4780 GCF_000690835.1 Fulmarus glacialis
AGCCACGCAGGGTCCCCAGTAAGGTCCTCACCCACGGGCGACAGGGCGGCTGCACCAGCATCCCCCCACCACCCCGGTCTGCCGCCCCGGAGAAGGGGTGTGGGCAGGGGATGCTCCCGGCACGCTGCGGCGGACATGGGGCACCCAGCCCCAAGCAGCCCTCGGTGCAGCTGGGGAGCCCAGTGGGTGACTGCAGACCCCAGAGATCCCAAGGAGGGACAGACCGTGGCGAGAGCTCAGCCTCAGTACTAGACACTGGAGACTCCATGCAGGGACTGCAGCTCTGAAGTCCAGGCATTGGTAAAGTGCTCCTTTCAGCCTGGGTGATTTTTTTTCTCCGGGTAGACACGTGTGTCCACACACACACACTGCG
>NW_009209355.1:4807-7290 GCF_000690835.1 Fulmarus glacialis
GTCTATTTCTAAACTTGACATAAACAGGTAAATTATCCCCAAGTAACGCATTTACCACAAGAGGGGAAACGTCGGCGGTGCCGCTGCTGCCGGAGCAGGAGCGCCTGCCTCCCATTCCCCGCGGTGACAGGGAGCCTGAGTTATGGCCCTGTTGGAGAGACAGCGGGTTTGTAAATGCCTCTGTTTGTGCTGTTTTCCAGCCCGACCAGAGCCCATTGCATAAACAGGTAAATTATCCCCAAGTAACGCATTTACCACAAGAGGGGAAACGTCGGCGGTGCCGCTGCTGCCGGAGCAGGAGCGCCTGCCTCCCATTCCCCGCGGTGACAGGGAGCCTGAGTTATGGCCCTGTTGGAGAGACAGCGGGTTTGTAAATGCCTCTGTTTGTGCTGTTTTCCAGCCCGACCAGAGCCCATTGATCACTAGGGCAGGACTAAAGCCAGCGAAGAGAAGCAGAGGCGGGAAAGACGGAGGCACACGTCTGGAACCGTGCACAGGGCTGGTGCATCCCTGTGGGACGCACAGCCATGCCATGCCAGGAGCTGGGTGCATGCAGGGATGCTGAGATCAGGCCTCCCCTGTCCTTTCCCTGCTAGGAGATCCCTGGTCCGAGGACACAGCCTGCATCTTTCACCCCTCGAACAAGCTGGTTTGCTTGGACCTGGACAGAGATTGCAAAAGGGTTTAAGTCAAGGACCCTATGGCATTACAGGGTGAAGGTCCCTGTGCCGAGGTGGTACAAGCAGGGAGTCTTATGGCACATATATTCAGTGTGATACAAGGTTAGTTTGGGGATGAGGACTGAATCTTTATTTGGCCACATCTCACTAGCCACTAAATGCTAGCAAGGCTTCTCGGGAACTGGGATGCTGTTTGCACCCAGTGAAAACCAGACCCTGCCCAAAGAGCAAACAGGCTCAGGAAATGCAAGAAGGAGGAAAACTGAGGCACGGAGCGGCAGTGTAGCGAGTGGAGACGTTCTGGGTTTGATCCAGGGTCTCAGTATTGGACCCTTTTACAATCTCAAGCACTCGCTGTAGCACAGCCAGTGTTGAGAGACTTATCTGGGTAACATATAAACTGCTTTGAGTGAATTTCCCCCCGCCCGAGACAGGCAAAGGAAGGGCCATTTGCCCAGTGACTGAGATGAACCTGAGCAGTCTGGGGACTTGCATCCCCCATGCTGCAGCAGCTTTGCAGCAGCATCCCAGCCGCTCGCACGTGCAGTGAGCGTGAAGGAGGCATCTCAGCACCATGGGACAGGGGGTGATGTTGGAACCCCCCCCAAAAGCCATTCCCTGGGAGGCGGGGACACGACACAGCTACTCCAGGCACAGGAGCTGCCCCATAAGAGCTGGTGTGCTTTAGGCACGTGGTTGCTGCCCCCACCGTGAAGCTGCCCACCCTCTCCCTGAGCCCTGCACAGAGCCAGGCTGCTTCATGCAAAGGTTAGGGATGGCCAAGGGGCTGTGTCGGATCAGGGCACTCAGCTCATGAGATCTTTCCTGCAAGTCACAGGCAGGTTGTTTCCCATAGCACAAGTAGGGAAACTGAGGCAGGGAGGGCTGCTGGGACTTGGGGAGCAGGGGAAGGTGGCAGTGGGCCTGTCCAGGCTGCACCATCCCTACTAAGCCATAGGGAAAGTCACTTGTCTACCAAGCATGAGGCCCTGTGCAGACAACCCCCATGGGATATCATGGTCATCATCCCCCCTGCCCGGCTGGGGGGACGATCCTGGGGTGCTCCAGGCTTTGCTCCTCCAGGCACATGCTCATGCTGACCAGCAGCCCCTGCCATGGCCTCCACCATGGGACATGGCACAGCATCCTGCCACATATCCATGCCACGTTCCCATCAGGGCAGCCCTGCCATCACCCAGGTGGATCTTCCTCCAGCCAGAGACCACTGGTGCTGGAAACAGAGACTGCGATGCTGAGCGTCGATGCCGGGACCTGGTGCATTCCCTGCTGCATCCCTCGCTCCTGCTGCCCAGGCAGGGCTCTTGCTCCGCATCCCCTGGCCCTGGGGATGCCCTGCAGGCAGCTCTGCACCCCTGCCAGACTCCCCCTGCCTGCATCCCAGCAGCCCTTCCCTTGCGCTCCACGCCGCGCTCATGTCGCCCAGCCATCAATAGCGCTTGGTTAATTAATTTGATGGGAACAGCAGGGACCGCACTTTGCATTTAGTGAACTTCTGAGAACTTCCAACCTCATCTTCATAATTGGCCTCATAAATTTGAGGAAAGAGAGAAATCAGCAAAGCCGGAGGAGCACGGGAGGCGGGAGAGGCTCCGCATGCAGGAGGGCGGGCGGGCGCGTGAGAAGTGACTCTATTTGGTGTCCTTATTTAATTTTATTGCACAGATCCATCTTCGCCCGCCCCCTCCCTGCCTAGCCCTCTCTCTCCCGCTCTCCCTGCTGGGTTCACCTAATCATGATAAATTCATATTCATTTCCCTGCCTGCTCTGGCGGGGGGAGCAGCT
>NW_009209355.1:7347-7610 GCF_000690835.1 Fulmarus glacialis
CACACCCCCCCTCTGCACCCCTTTTCCCCCAGCCCCAGCACCCTCCCATCCCTGCACGAGGACAAGCATGACAGCTAAGGATGGGTGTCCTCCCTGCAGGGTAGGGAGTAGGGTGGGAAGAGCTGCCTAACGCTCAGAGCTGCAGCGACTTGTCCCAGGCTTTTTCTTCCTTTTATCCCAGGGGGCAGAGAGATGCTTGATGGGGGGACAGGAACTGCCCAAACCCCCAGTCTGGACCCACCTTGGGGGTGCAGGGAGGGGTG
>NW_009209356.1:0-268 GCF_000690835.1 Fulmarus glacialis
ATGGGATGAAGTACGAGAGAAGAGGTGCTTACTTCATGGCTCAGACACGCATAAAATGGCTGTTGTCGGCGACCCGGGATGTTTCAGACGAAAGGGGGTTGGTCGGTGGAGTCGGGGAGGCTGGGGAGGTGGGAGGGCTTGGGGTAGCGCATTGAGCTGGAAACAAGAAATGGGAGAAGGGCATGAAGAACACAAGCTGCCGGCAGCGGCGAGGGGAAGGAGGCGACCCAGCGAGAGGTTAGCGGAGGGGAGGAAACGGAGAGGAAGG
>NW_009209357.1:0-13716 GCF_000690835.1 Fulmarus glacialis
CAGGGTGCGGATGGCCGGAGTCCAGCCGTCGTGGAAGCAAAGGGGGCAAATGCAGCCCTGGCACAGTGCTCGGTGTCCATCCCCCCCCTTTTCTCCAAACCCATTTGAGCTTGCTCTTTGGGTCTCCAAACCCTTGGCTGCCGGGTTTCCCCTGCTCCTGTGGGCTTTGGGGTGGTACCACTGCAGGGCACCCCAATGAGAGCAAGCCAGGGGCTGCAACCCTCGCAATGCAAGCGGGAAGGACGCATCCAGCCACAGGCAGGAGTATGTGGACACCTCCATTTCAGCCACAGGCTGTACTCAACCCTCCCCTTTCTGTGCTCCCCTCCTGCTTACCCACAAGGGCCCCCCCAGCGAAAGCCATCAGCAGAGACACCACAATGCCGGCTGCCTGGAACCCTCCTTGGACACTGGCTGTCCGCGTCCGGTACGTGCCAGTGAAGTCAAACGCCTTGATAAACCTGCCGAGGGCAGAAATGGTGAGGATTGCTCCTGGCAAGAGATCCTCCCTGGCTCTGGAGGAGCCGTATTGCCCTGCTCCCTCAGGGACTCCTCCCTAGCCCCATCCCTCTTCTGCAACAGACCAGGAGAGTGTCGCAATGACACAAAACACCGCTCCTTCCTTCTCCTCTGGCCCCTGGCAAAGCTTTACCTAGGAGGAGCGCAATATATAAACATTTCTTTTGTATTTCAGACCTTCAGCCTTACCTGACCCCCCAAAACAATGCAGGAATGGAGGGAGGAGCGCTTCCCCGCCCACCGTGCCCCAAAATAATGCCAAGGAGCTGGGTTATGGCTCACTTTTTGAGGCCACCAGAAGTCAGCTGAAAGAGATGAGTCTTTTACACTTCAGTAAGCCTGACACAGTCAGTGCACCCCATGTTTTTGAAGGGGAAAGGGGCAACCCTGGACAATTAACAAGGGCTGTTAATTGCTCCTTGCTCCCAGCCCAAGGACCCCCAGGTAAAATCTATTCTCAGGGAAGATTTTCAAGCTGTCTTACCCTTCCTTTCCATATACATCCTCCGTGGCTGCAGCTGCAGTGACGGCCCCCACAATGCCCCCAATAAGGCCCGGCATGGCGTGGAGGTTGTGGATGCCACATGTGTCCTGGATGTGCAACCTGGATTCCAAAAAAGGCTGAGGAGAAGGGAGGTAGAGAAAGATCAGGGACGTAAGCACAACCCTGGAAAGGATTAGTTCCTTCCATGGAGGACTGGGATAAGCAGAGAAGGAAGAGTGATATTGTGTCTCATTTAAGAGCTAAGGGCTCATAGACAAAGATGTGAGCCAAGCTCAAGATAAAATAACAACATATCCTCCAAACACTCTCCTGTTGGGAGACTGAACCTCCCTGAGCATTTTGGGGCAGTAAATGGAGTCAGAAGTGCATCTGTGTAAGGGATGGTGGAAAGCAGGAACTCTCAAAGGGAAGTGAATCCATTTCTGGTCTCCTTAGCAGGACCAGGGCTGCAGACCCCTAGAGCAGCACTCACCGTGAGGTAGACATACCCCACTGTGGACACGATGCCACAGATGAACCCGACAATGAGGGATCCGTATGGAGTTAGCATCATCTCCGCGCTGGTGCCCACAGCCACGCCACCCGCCAGCGTTGCGTTCTGGATGTGGACCTGCAGAAGTAATCACCCTGTCTTGGCATCTCGGGGAGATTGCAATTGCTCAGGGATGGTGCAAATGGTAAAGCGGGAGAATCAGTTCTGAAAATGCTTTGAGAGGAAATATCAGGGCCCATTTTCCTGCTTGTTGGTGAAAAACAAGAGAACAGGCAGCCTCTATCTGTAGCACAGGTGCACATAGACTCCCACTCCCTGTACCACACACATTCTTTGCATCCACAAATCTTGGTGGGGAGTTGTGATGAGATGGAAATTGTCTCACCCATGTGTCACACAAGCTCTGCTGTCACAGAGACATGTCACCCACACACATAACACGTACAAGTCAGCCCCCCGATTGCTCACGAGCTGCTGTGCAGGCCCTGCTCGGCTTGCTGGAGAGCGCTGCCAAACATGGCTCTGCAACATGCCCATCAGTAGCTCTCCAGACAGAGCAAGTCCAGTCCCTGCTGTGACTTAGGTCCACCATGTGCAGGGCATCACCCTGCACCTCAAGCACTGCAGGACTCACTTTCCACCTGCTTATTCAATAAAGCCTCTGGGTTTCTGCCTGGATGCTGGTTGCACCATCATGCCCTGAAACCTAGTATCTGTTCAGCAAAGGACAAGTGCCAATCGTTTCCTGGACCCTTGATCAACCTCATTACAAATCCCTGGGCAGCGCAGGGCTCTGCTCCCAGCTTACCATGTCAAGCTTGCCTTTCTTCTGCAGCATGCTGGAGAAGGCCATTGTGGTGAGGACACAAGCAGCCAGTGAGCAGTATGTGTTAATGGCAGCCCGGTGCTGGGCATCCCCATGCTCAGAAATTGCCGAGTTAAAACTAGGCCAGTACATCCATAGATACAGGGTACCTGGTGGGACGGGGAGAAGGGGATGAAGAAGAGAAAGAGAAAAGAGAGAAAAGGGATTGAAAAAAACTCTAAAGAAGATCTTTCTGCACAGGGGGAAGTTAAACCCCGTAGTCCTGCTGCCCCAGAGCTGCACCCTCCATGATGGGACCAGCATCAGGAGGGGCTGGCAGAGAGGGGAAACCAAAACACGTCCTTGTCTTCCCAGGCACCATCTCAGCCCAGCCACTGATGAAGGGAGCTGAGTAGCTCTGCGAGGTGGAAGACCGGGATACAGAGCTTCTCAGCCCCAGATCCTGGTTTCAGTTTGATTTTCCCAGAGACACAGGAGGGACCAGCCCTCTGCAGCCAAGTGGTCTGCATGTACCAGAGCCCCTGAGGCAGGGGCTGACTCACCGATCATAGCGAAGAGGTCGGAGTGGTACACGGAGCCCTGCTTGTCCTTACTTTGCTCCAGGTTGGGTCTGTATAGGATGCGTGTCACTGTGAGGCCAAAGTAGGCTCCAAAGGTGTGAATGGTCATGGAGCCACCCGCATCTCTAACCTGCAGCCGTGCGAAAACAGAGGTTTGCTTCTGCAATCACCACTCATTCTGGAGCTGAGGTCTGTTTTGCATCATGCCCAGCTTGTCTGCCCACTCGTCCTTCCAGCCTGCACTCAGTCATGGGGAGAGGTGCACAAAAATGCTTTGGTCCCACTATCTATCCCACTCGTTTGTTCCCATGCATGGTTCCTCTTAGCTTCCCCTTGGAAGGCATCAACTCAGAGGGGAATTTCTGACCTGTCCTAATGGCAAGTGGATTACAGTGATAGCCAGGTTGGCTCCCATGTGCACTCAGGTCTTCTGGGAGCTCATTTTCTTCCCAGCCCCCAAGCCCTCTCTCGGAGGGCAGGAACCCTGCCTCGTCAGCAGACATCTTGTCCTCTTTGCCACTTGATTTCCTTCTACAACGCCCATATTCTAGCAGGGAAAACAGACGAGAGGGAAATCTCAGGCACGAAGCAAATGACTTTGGTAAGACTCCCTGTCTGCCTTGGGAGCCGCAGTGAAGTGACCCAGTGCTCTTGAATTGCCAAGCTGTGTGTAAAATGCTGGGAGATCTCCCTTCTCAGGGAAGTACCCCCCACTGACCCCCTCTTTTCTAATCTGTCTACTTTTTCTGTCTGAATTCTTGCATTTCAAATGCTTATGAAGGCAGTGGCTTGGTGGAGCCATAGCAAAGGGAGACAATTTGGAGAGACATGGAGAGGAAGGAGCAGAACCAAGCGGGTGTTGCCTAAAGCCTTACATGAAGCAAGTTGAGGAGGATGTACTCGTTCACTGCGAAGAGCGTGACTTGAAACAAAGTCATGACGAGGAGCTGTATGGGGCTGGTTTTGCCCAGGATGGCCCCAAAGGCAATGCACACAGAACCCACACAGAAATCAGCATTGATCAGGCTGGAAAAAGGGAAGGATAATTGTGGTTTAATGAGGAAATACTCTTCTGTAACTCACCCTTACCCACCACCAGGTCTAGCGATCCCACCTGAAGACAAATAGGTGATTAGGAGCCAGCCATGAATTTCCCACTGACCTTTCTCCCATTCTGACATACTGTCCAGGAAAGGTGCTTTCCCCCAAATTATTTAAAAAATGTGGATTATGTATGTTCTCAGCACTGGCGTCCATGGTGCTTGGCTTGGGTCTAAGGGATGATGCTCGTCTCACATTTCCCTTTGAGCAGTACCACCATAATGGCAAGTACCTTTGGGCTCAAAGGTGGAAAGCAAGTGGAGGTATGCAGAGGGAAGACAACATTTTAGAGACTTGTTTGCACGTAACAGAGGGACAGGCGCTGCCAGCTGCTTGGCTCCTGTCCCAGCTCTTCCACTGGCCAGTCAAGAGGTGGCATCCCAGAGCCCATCTCCTCCTTACTTCTCCACTCCAATGAGGATCTTCCCGCTCTTGAAAGAGTGGAACCAGCCTTGCATCAGGAGAGCCCACTGGATCCCAAAGGCAGCAAGGAGGAAATTGAAACCCACGGCTCCAAATCCATAACGCTTGAGGAACATCATGAGGAAGCCAAAGCCCACAAAGATCATCACGTGGACGTCCTGGAAAGCTGTGCAGAAGGAAGGGACTGTCAGCTCTGTAGGGAAGGCGAGTGCCGTTTGAAATCGGTGGTGAAAGGAAACTAACCCCATCAGTGGCAGTAGGGGGGAAATTCAAGAGAAAATGTGTGTTTGTCCCATGTCCCCACATTCCTAAGTCTGAAAATGGCTCTCAGCTTTCAGAAACTGGCTTTTGGTTAAATGGCTCAGTCTTGAAAGTAAAAAGTGTTTATTAAAAGCTGCGTGCAAGAGAAGATCAGAGACTAATGGAGTGTACAAAGGAAAACATTTTTGTATTCAGATTGGTTTTTCCCCTTTGGTAAAAAACTTAGAAAATGTCATGTACAATGAACAGTGAAGTTTTGTTAAAAACACATGAATGGTCATTTTGGGTAGGTCCATCCTATGCAGGGTCCTGGTGATGGCTCAGAGCAAGAAGAGTACACGAACAAGGGAAGTTTACAAGTACATTTTTAAATGCCGCTGAAATCAGTGGCAAAATACCCTTGAGACCAGGATCCCACATTGTGAGATTTTGAGTGCTTAAACCAGAGAGACCCAGTTCTTCCCACAAATGCTCAGACCTGCTAACTCGAGCCCCTCAGATGCCCTTCCCCGGGGGAAACGAAACCTGTGTGAACCTCTTGAAAGAACTTCTCGGTGCAGTAAACCTGCTGTACTTTTTAATGCTGCACATTTCTATCAGATAAGCATCGCTTTGCAATTAAGTGAGGTGAAACACCGCATACTTACAAATTGAACCATGCAAACCCTCACACTGGAGGCCACTCTGCCCATGAAAAGAGCTGGATTCCCCCGCCAGGAGACTCCCACCAGCAAACCCACGCTGTAGAACAGGTAAACCCAGCATCGATGGAGCTACGCCAGCAAGTTCTGCATTATGCAGCGCACAAACCATTATAGCCACTATAACCAGCAACGTCTGTGCACCCCAGAGAAGGCATAAGCTCAGGGCAAAGGAAATTCAGTGATTGAGAATCTGCTCTACCCCAAACCTGTGCTGAAATACAGCAGCCCCAGATCCGCTCCCGCAGGGAGAGTGGGATTGTATCTGCTGCTTCCACTAAGGGCTGGGTGAGGTTTTGGGTGAGGTGTGGCTCTGCAGAAGCCTTGGCTTTTGTCCTTTGGTGCTTTACAAGATCTTGCAACTTGTATAAGGACAAGCATTTGGACAGGCTCCAGCAATGTAGTGCCATGTTGCAGAGACAGGTTAATCTGCTTGTTTTTAAAAATGCCCCCCATGCCTATGAAATCACTCGTTAAAAAAGGAAGGAGACAGATCTGCAGCTGGCACTGTTCAGCAGAAGTCACTTCAAATGCACTTCTCCACATGTCCTAAGAACCAGTCTTTCTAACTCTGGTTTTACCATACAATCCTACAGACTTTCTCTCTGCAGCTGTATTTATTCTCCCCACCTTCCTTCTCCAGTGTAAGCAGCACAATACACAGCTGGAATTATCTGCCATTTGTGTTATATATTCCCACTTTCATTGTAAAAGCAGAAATACACAGGTCAGAGTTAAAGCTGCCAACTGTGCGCCCTCCGAAAACACAGAGGATCCCCACGGTGTTTTAGACCCTGTACAAACCAAGGAGGAAGAGCAGGTCTGTCTTCAAACTGCACCCAGCCTAAAGCCTTTTTCTAACCCTTGCATTTGTTTTCCCTTGGGAAGAATAATGTTGGCATCACTCAGAGGCAGCCCAGACTCTGCCATGCCCTAAAGGTTTTGTGACCCTGCTTTTGCGGGAGGACAATTGCCATCACTATTGAGAGGAAGTGTTTGGGCTTTGGGAATGCTACCTGTGCCGAAGAATCTGATTTCTTTTCCCTACGGAGCAGAGGAGTCACCCATTAGGGAATATCAATGTGTGATTCAAAATGAGAAGGAATTGTCACACTGACTGGACCTGGCAATGGGCACCACTGACACAACCGCGCATAAGCTTCCCTCTGCCTGCCTTCCCAATCACCTCTGGGCTTGGAGGACTTGTCAGTTTGTCACTGCTGTCCCACTGCCATTGCGGACAGGTCCTACGGACAGCAGCGGTCGCAGACACGTTAATACAAATGATCCTCGGGTGTTCAACCATCACACTGTCTTCTGAGCAGTGCTGGATGGACACAGGGATCAAAATGCCAGGGCTCAGTCCCCTTGCCATGTTTGTCCATCTTTGCAGAGAGAAAATAATTCTGATTATTCTGAAAACCGTCTGTGCTTTTGGGCACGTGAGCCCTTCCTCAGGTCTGAAACAGAAACGTAATTCAAAGCTAAACTGAGCTAAGCAGTTGCTCTTAGGTTGATTTAGTTGTGTGAATCCATGCAGCCATTTGAGGGGGAATATTTGGTGCTGCGGAGCAGGGGCGGGATATGAGGACAGAAGAGATGTCACATCCTTAGCTCCTACAAGCTCCTTCTTGGACCCCTGATGTCCTCTCAGCACATCAGTGACAAGAGCAGCCCTCGGGCATTGCTGCTGCTTCACGCCGACTTGTGTGGGGTTAGTCCCAATGGCAGATCTTGAGGGAGAGCCCAGGGCAGCCACGGCTGTAGACTAACTCGGAGGATGGCTGAGCAGCGGGTTTCTGTAAGCAAATCCTTTTCTGAACTAGCTAATCCTCAGCAGCTACAGGTTTCTATAGCTCCTTTGATTTAGCAGGTGTTTTTAATGGAAATGTTCTAAATAGATGCGTGACTCAGGCCTGTTGCTTCCTTGGAAACAATTGCCTACAGAAGCAGCCTGTTCTGAACGGCTCACAAGGATGACCAGCCCTGGAGACCAAAGCTGGCCAAAGGCACCGCCTGGCCAGAAGGGCTTTAACCACCTGAATAATTCCCATGGGAATATGATGCAATGACCCAAGAGTCCTGGGAACCTGGCAGGTTGGGAGGACACCGGCACCGAAATGCCAGTAGCTAAAGGGTAATTTACTAGTGAGAGGGAGGATGTAGGAAGGGGAGGAAGATGTCACAGGATCTCGACAGCCGTTCCTCCGTATGCACAGAAAAGCTTGCTCTGATCCAAAGCCGAGGGAGGGGGCAGCAAGCCGAAACTTGCAGGGTGCTGGGAACATGTCAGCCCTATTCCTGGAAACAAGACGTCATGTACTGATGTCACGGTACCCTGCTGACAAAGCCCCAAGAGCACTGGAAGGCCATGAGGCTTTTCTCTTTCTCTTTGGTGTGCCCCAAACCAGCCTCAAGGCAAGAGCCCGACTTTCCAGCAATCGGTGGAGACGTCGCCTCTGACAGGCTCTGCCATGGGATGGGATGCGATGGGTTGGGATGGGATAGATGGGATGGGGACCAGCCAGCACCAGGACTGGGCTTCCCAAATACTCACATGGGTATCGGAAGTAGAAATCGTTCTCTATGTCGCTGGTCAGGTTCATCTCTCGCTTCTCCTCCTCCCAGTGTGCGTCAGCTTCGGGGCCAAAGCGCACGAAGACCCCAAAGAGGACGATCATGGCGACCTCCCAGAGGAGGCATACAAGCGGGAGCCGCCAGCGCATGTACGTGTTCTTCGCCATCCCTTGGTGCCTCGGCCGCTCCATCCGCAGGGATCCCCGGCGGCCCAGCAGACCGTGTGAACCCGCGTGCCCCCGCGCACGGCCAAGGCAGGCGACATATATAGGTTGGAGAGGGTGAGGTGGGGCCCAGGGAGGTGCCTGCGGCAGGATCACATTTCAGAGCACGGGAGCTTCAGCAGGCTTGCTCCCCTCACCCTCCTTCCTCCCTGGGAGGAGGGACAGGTCTCTGCACCTTTTCTCCGAGCAGCTCGAGCACCTCTGAGACCCCGTCCTCCCTGGGGCCGAATAGACGTGGAAGCCAGTGCGAGTGGGGAGTGGAGCCTGGGTGTCCTGCCCCCTGCTCTGCCCGGCCCCACATCCCTTCCCTTCCCCTTGCAGGAGCACCCTGACCATCACCGCCCCCAGCGCCCTCCCTCCCTGCACTGGGTGCTCCACTCACCACCCCCCAGGCTCTGCAAGCACCCTTCCCCAGCTGGCACTGAGAGTGAAGGCAGGGTGCCCCTCGCTCCAGCTTTTAGCTGTCCCCCCCATCTTGCGGGGCACAGCAGCAGCCCCAGCAGTTTCTCTGCCTCGGGGTGAGACCATCCTGCTCCTTGCTTTGGAGCGTGCATCCAGACAGTTGACCGCACCGTGCAAGCCAGGGTGGAGGTGAGTGGGGACAGGCTTGCCACCCCGTGCAGGGCAACTCCCAGAGCCTCTCAGGCAACATCAAACTGCCACGGGGGCCCGTTTCCTCCAGGGAGCCTCTGTCCTGGATGCAGAGATGGGGGGACACAGCCCTGGTGCAGTGGAGGTCTGCCTGGGGCTGCCCACCCCCTCCTCAGAGCAGCTGGCTCTCTTTGACCGAGAGCAAATAGGGCTGAGGCCCGGGGCCATGCTCCCTTCTGATGACCAGGAGAAGATGAGCTGTGGGGCCTCCCCACATCCCTGCCAAGGCAGCCTGAGTCACTGTGTGCAGGTCCCACTGTGGGGCAGTCCCAGGAGGAAGAGGAAGATATATCCTTCAAACCAAATGCCAAGATCCTGCATGCATGCACAGACATGCAATGGCCCTGACAATGCTGCCATATATCTATAAGGATGTAGAAGTGATACGTCCCATCATTTCCTGGAGTGATTTACCCAGCGCATCCTCCCATCAAGACAAGCCGGGCTGGGGCTGCATGAACCAGGGCGGTACTCTGAGATGGTGCTGGAGATGGGGCTGGAGACCTCAGAGCTGCAGCCTAAATGTCCCCTCCTCTGGTATGGGGCTTCCTTTAATTAATAAATGTAAACACAATGCTCCTTTTTTCCCATGGTTTTGAACCATGTGCTCTTTCCCCAAAGAGCTGGGCGAGACCTCCAAGCAGATCCCAGCTCCTTCCTCTGCCTGCAGATCCCCGAGATGCCTGTCAGTCTTCAAGAGATGAAAGACTGCAGCCCAGGCAATCTGCCCACATTTGCTGATGGCATCTAATTGTGGCCCGCAGGCTGAGCAAGAAGCACTGATTTCTGTGTTGATTAGGCAACAATTTGAGGTTTTTTTTTTTTTTTTTTTGTTTGCTTTCTTCTCAAAATGACAGATGGCAGAAAAATGCTGTGGATGGTCTTGAAGAGACTGATGGCCACACAAAAACATTCTCCAACCTTATTTGGGCCCCGTGCAGGCAGCAGGGCAGAGGTAGCTTTGGAAAGAGCCAGGAAGATGCATCTCAGGAACACTTCTGTATGGCAGAGGAACCAGCTAGTGATCCAGACACACCAGGGAGGGTCCGCTGGGAGTAAGACAGCAAGTGAACCCAGACAGCAAGTGAACGCTGGACCATGGGAGAGCATCAGGGTGCAGGCTCCTTCCCACAGCCCTGGGGGAGCACTGGGAGGTGGGGTTGCAAACCAGTGCCGTGCTTGGCAAGGGTCCAGACCAGCACCCCTCCCCTCTTGTCCATGCTGGAGCTGAGGAAAAGGGAACCTCATCTGCCCAGCCCTTCACCCTGCATGAGCAGAGCTTCAGCCGGCTTTGGCTGGACTGGGGTCACTTGGTAGAGACACCTAAAGCAAGTCGACGTTGTTGTTGTCCTAAGGACGGGTGCTCCCTCGAGCGATGCTGCTCAGGGCCCACCCACTATGTTTTTGGGTCTCCCATTACACATGGTTTCTGCAGGGCGGTCTCAGCTGTACGCACCAGGAAAGAAGGGATCTCCAGCTAGAAAGAAGCTGAAATCCCTAAACAATACCTGAGCCCTAATCGCTAGAAGCAGTGTTGATAGTTGCATGTTCTCCTGCCAGCTACGTGGTAGGACCAGTCTTCAGCCCTACCCTAGAGCAGCTCTTAGACACCTTGAGAAAGGCAACACAGAGGCACAGAGGAGCTTTTTATAACACAAGGGAACTTGCTAAGGCCTGGTAGTGTAGCCACCAGCAATTATGCTCTGTGGTTACCCTTTAGCAGAAGAAACCAAACTTCAGAGCTTTTCTAATCCATGGTCTCACTGAAATGGCAGCGTCCCCAGAAAAGCAGCTTGCAAAGCCCTTGCACAGCCCACGAGGCAGCAGCTCTGTCCCACCTGCTGTCCCCAGCCCCTCTCCTCTGCGTCTGGAGGCCGAGGACAAAGGCTAATAGCTTTTCCGCTGGCCAGATAGTCTCACCTTGCTGCACTGCCTCGCGCTGCTCCTCCTTATCGACCTGCAGATCAGCACTTTGCCACTGCAGTCCCATCGGAGCCGGCATGCTCCGTTGGCTGCCCACGCTGTGAGAGCCCATTAAAGGACCAGCTTCTCTCCAGGTTTCTTTGCAGGGCCAGGGTAATGCTGGAAAGGCTGACGGGGCCGTGCCAGCACAGGTGCCTGCAGCGATGCAGGCAGAGCGCTTTCTACGGTGGGTTAGACCTAATCCTTTGCATCCGACCTACAAGGTACCTAACTGCGTGGGGGGATGCATGGGGCAGATTTCACCATGCCCCAGTCACAAATATCAAGCTGCTTAAAAGCCCTGTTGGAAACTCCACGCCGGTGTGAGCCAGCGCCGTGCCCACTGGAGGCAACGCTTGCCTGCTCCCCCACTGAATTTGGCCCATCATGTCCAGTGCCCGTAAGAGCAGCAAGGTTTTCCAAAAAAATCAGCAGGATGATGCTGGGAAAAGGGGCAGGTATGTTTGTCCTTCTGCTCTGGAGACGTGGGACTAGTGCTGGCAGCAGTCAGGTCTCAGTTGCCTTGGGAAGGCTCTGGGTGAGGGTTGTACCGTACTGGTCCCAGCTGGGTCTCTCCCAGTTTCTCACTTTTACGAGCACTAAAAATACTTGAGAGATGTAAAACCAAAATCTAAAGCGCACAGAAATCCCTCCCTCTTGCCTCGAGGCCTCGGGGCAGCTTCACCCTGGAGAGGAGGGAATGGAGGCTCCTTGGGTCACTGTGAACTGTCTCAGCAGATCTTATCACAGCTAACGCTGGGCCAGGGCGCTGTGCCAGCTCCGAAAGGTGGCCGCAAAGCCAAGCACCCCGGGGGTCCGGAGGTGCCCAGGGGAGGGCAGAGCTGGAAGCACCATCTCCACTGCAGCGTTGCGGGTGCTGTCCTGACAGTCCCTGGCTGCTTATCCTTGCCTTTCCCTCCTTTATCTCTTGGCAGCTCCAAGGATTCACTGGAGTGAGGAGAACCAGGTAAAACCAGGCAATACCAGAACTTCTCCTGGGGGGCACATGAGGCTGGGCTAGCCCACATGCAGCAGGCAGCGATCCTTGCTCCTGACTGGATTTACGCTGGAGCTCATGCTGGCTTGCCTAGCTCACTGGCGAGCAGAAGGGAGGCAGATCAAATTCTCTTCCATTAAGACAGAGAACCGAAGAATGTGCCTCCCCAGGAGGCACCAGTGACCTTTCATGTCACCCCAGGGCCAAGCCACCCCAGGGCTACACCCGGGCCAAGCCACCTCTGAGGACTTTAACACCCAAGAAGCAGAGCCAACCCTCCCAGCCTGCCCCCTTCCCTTCCTGCAGCTCCCTCCCTTCTCAGACGACTGCCTGGAGATCCACCAAGGAGCCCTTTCCCCAGCTTGACTTGCTCTCCAGAAGTAGTGGGCAAAGCAGCAGCAGCCACTACCAGTAGCCTTTGGGCATGTGGGGTGGAGAGGGCACTGGAGGATGATGATATGGGGAGGCTCAAAAGCCTTTACAAAGCATAGATGAGTCTCTGGGCATTGCCCAGTGTCAAAGGTGACTCATTGCTTGTGCAGGTCCTTGAGGAGTGTCCTGAAAGCAAAGCATCTGAGTCAATCCAAAACAAAACCTTTTTTGGCTGGCTCAGCCGAATGGCAAACAAACCTTCCACCGGGGCGGGACAGAGTGGTGCTATGGTGGGAGATCAAACAGTTCATTTAGGTCTGGGTTTTCTCAGCCCTTTTTTCAGCCCTCACCGTTAAATATCACTCAGAGAGAAATGTTGGGAAAAGGTCAAAATAAAGCAAGATTTTTTTAAGTTAAAAAAACCCCTATCTGGATCAAAGCGCCAACCAAACGTGAGCACAATTTACAAATGATTTTTCTTGTGCCCTCTCCTTCTCAAGAAACCGCATTTATCAGCAAGTAAATGATTGTCCAGAGAGAACCCAAGGGCTCTGTTTGAGAGAGAAGTCAGTGTCCTTGGGGAGCAGGCAGAGAGGGCGAGCGTCTCTGTGAGCAGTGCCAGTGTGGGACAGCGCAAGAAGCAGAGACGTGAGCCACTGCGGCTGTCACGCTGGGAAACACGCAAGTCACCGGGGCTCAGCCAACATCTCTGATGGCTTTCCCGAGAGTTGGATGGGCTTCAAGAGCAAATACTCTGGAGTGGGCAGGAAAGGAGCAGGGGCTTGAGCAGCCAGCGGCAATTCCCGCGTCGGGAGCTGTCAGGCTTTGCTGGGAAACTCCCCCGTGCCCCGAGTTTGTTTCTGGTCCCAGGTGGACCGTGATAAGGCAGGTTTTGGTCACACTCTGCTAAGTGTCCTCGGCGGGCTGCTGGGACAGACGCCAGCTGCTGGGCAATGGCAGCAGGATCACGGTGGAGTTGGGTCTTCTTCAGGGCTTCTACAGGCGAGTGATTTATTTACAAGCAGCATGAGATGTCTCACGGGGCCAAGAGCAACGCCCAGCCAGCAGGAGGGACCCACAGCTCCCCAGGGAGCCCACATCCCCAAGACCGCAGGGCTGCCCAGCGCCCTTTCAGCCAGGGAGACCTGGTGTCCTTCCCTTGCTCTTAGTGGCAGGTTTCTCCTGCGCACCGGAGTGGATCAGCCCCTCGTTTCAGCTCATTAAACCCGCTTGCGTTCATAGTCACCAACAAAGCTGAATGGGTGGTTTATTGCTTGCTTGTCTTTGTTGCTTTATAAATACGACTGGCTGCTGGTGACACTGGTTTAGGCTGGGGCATTCAAGCTCTGGAGAGAAGGGTGGTGTGGACATCTGGGCGTCTCTGGTCTGTGGGGCTTCCTCCTCCCTGTTACCTGGTGTGATCCATCCACACTTGGATCACACCCTAACTGCTAACACCCGTGGGGTAAGGTGTGCTCCAAGACCTGCAGGGAGATGATGCTCAGGGACGAGGTGGTCAATGATCTGGACGAGGGGATCGAGCG
>NW_009209358.1:0-8642 GCF_000690835.1 Fulmarus glacialis
AATTATTATTATTATTCATAGATTGTGTATATGTGATTAATAAATTATAGCAGTAAACAGATCTGTCAAAGGTTTTCTACATGGCTATGTGCAATAAACTACCTGAAAATCAGCTAGACTGTAACAGTTAACTATTTATTTCAAACTTTACTTATTTATTGGTCCTCTATAAGCTAGTTTAAATGTTCCATTGAAAAAAAAACAGAACTGAGCTCTGAAATCCATGGGAGATTTGCTTGAATGATGAAACCAAGATTTCAAATTTATTGGATTTTTGCTGAAAAATACCAGTACTATCTTTTCCTACCTTTTTAAGGAAACATATTTTAAAAATCTTTTTTCCCAGTAGACTAGACATAACATGTATTTCACAATATTAAAGAACACAGACTGGGAGTGCCACAGGCTCAAAAAGCTGACAGCAGCTATGTTAGGAGTTTTAAAAGTCATAGAGGCATTTAAACAAATTGATAGGAAATACACAGAAATTAATGAATCCTATATTTAGGAAATAAAAAACGTCTGCTGGTCTGACAGTTCTCAGCCATGTATTTTACATTAGGACTCAAAATTTATAGTAGTACTAGAGTCTGAATTATTCAAACAGGGATGAAAATCAAATGCGCATTTTCAGTCAAGTTTGCCATTTAAAGAGCTGCAAAAAACATTAATGTTTTCATTAGCAAGCCTGTCACTCTTTGTTGAATGTCATGAAGACACAATCACAACATGTATTTGTATATTTTCACTGACAGTGTTTCTGTACAATGTTTGTCGTTATGAATCTCATACAATATGCTTTTTCTGACCTACCAAAGTGAATCAAAGTAATAAAATATTAAGTCATCTTATGTTAACAGATTGCTATCTTTATGTATTTTCTGTGTAAGAATATCTTCTTAATAGTTTGGAAAGTTCTGGATTATTAAGCAATTTAGTTTAATAAACATTTGACTAGTGTATATAAAATACTTGGCTTGAAAACTCAAACCCAACCCGTTAAACTATTCCTTTACCAGCATATAAGCACACTTGTTTCTTTTAAGACATTATCTTGACTTGTAACATCTCCATGACTCTAGATTTCCCTAAGGTACTGTCATCTTTTTGAAAGCTTTCTGCTAGATCCAAGTACAAGATAAAACTGAAATTACATCAATGAAATGAACTATTCACATGGAACTAATCTTTCTAGCAAAACCTTCGCAAATAAAATGTCTCTTTGAAAGGCTAGTGAAAACAATTTATTGATTTTTCTGTGAAATTTGTCAAGCCTTATGCTGTGAACTTATTTAGCCTCCTCTTGCAACTTATGAAAACTGTAAAAATGGTATAAAAATATGGCCAAATAAAACTTTTTGTGCATAATATATGCTTAGAATGCCTTAAAGTTGGTACAAGTAATTATATCTAATATCTATGGTGTGTAGATAATTGCAAAAATAACATTCCTGTGTAGGCTCAATGAAATCAAATACAATGTTACCAGAACTCTTTACGGTAAACTTCCAAGTTTTTGCCTTCATTGTGCAGACCATGTGCTATTATTTTTATTCATGATGTTTTTTAACATCGTATAACAAGCCATGATACTTTTTAACACTCCTTGTGATACACTTCATTACAGTAAATGGGAAAAACTGCCATTTTAATTTCACTGAATATGCCCGTTAATGGATCCATATGGCAATACACAGGAACATCTAATTGTCAGTCATTTCACAGTTTAACTGTACACCGATTTTAGTTGAGATTATGCTCTAACAATGCTGATATCATTGGATACCAAAGACTTGTTTGCTTTTATGAAAAATAAATTAAATTGCCTAAATGTATTATTCGGAAAATAGTCTATTGTATAACTTTACACATAAGTTATTTGACAGAAGTCAGTGTGTTTTACTTGGGTATATAAATTTGTTATAATTCTTGCGCATGTAGAATTGTAGTTACAAGTGTTGCATTCAAAATTATTTCCAGTTGCATCTGCTTTTCCATCTACTTACTATTACTTCCATCTACTTACTAAATAATATTCATCACCCCGGCTTGCAAAAACACTACAAAAAGAAACTAGTTTGTGCGCCTGAGAAAAATCACATTTTCACTTTTCATACTGCCAGTATTTGGGAACAAAATTTTAAAAAAGATGAAAGGAAGTAATTTATTCAACCTAAAGGCAGATACCTAATTGAAATATCTAACTTAGGTAATTCTTCTCTGGGTCCATATCTAGTGAATAAAGAGATGTATCTGTAGTCATTCAGAAGGCTATTTGAGCATCTAGTGTCTCTGTTCTCTGGAGGATCCTCCATTGACAATAAAGGAAGGCTAGGATTAATTATCCCAAAGTGGGATGACAGCAATTTTCTCCTTTTGTGCCTGCTTAGTGCTAAGCTATAATAAAGTCTATTTTTACTATTTTGATATACTACACATTCATAAATCTGGAATGACAAGGGATATTTGGGTGGGTGTGTGCATATACATACGTCTTTATAGCAATCAAAAGATATAAGAATTACACGTGTAATTCTATACACAGCTCTCCCAGCCTTTCCTCATAGGAGAGATGCTCCAGTCCCTTAAACATCTTCGTGTCCCTTCATTGGACTGTCTCCAGTATGTCCATGTCTCCCTTGCACTGAGGAGCCCAGAACTGGACACAGTGCTTCAGGTGTGGCCCCACATTGCTGGGTAGAGGGGAGGGATCACCTTCCTCGACCTGCTGGCAGTACTTTGCCCAGTGCAGCCTATTCATTCCTTCACAACCAGCAAACATAAAACTACCTTATTATTATTCCTAATACTCTATGAGTAAAAAATAAAGCATCAAAATTCATTCATTTTGTGTACAAACTCTTTGGAATACTCAATAAATAGTTTGACAACATTGGCAAGAGAATTAAAAACTGCAACAAATTTCACAAATCATTTTCAGCAGTTTTAAATATTATCTACGTTCTCCAATACAGAAAAATGAAAGCTAAAGAAAACCACAAACCGAATAAAGCGGAAACATCATTATAATTCTCAAAGTAGTAAAGTTTAGTGAGTGTAGTGCTTTAAACAGCTGTGCTGGTTTTGGCTGGGTTAGGGTTAATTTTCTTCATAGTAGCTAGTATGGGGCTGTGTTTTGGATTTGTACCGGAAACAGTGTTGATAACACAGGGATGTTTTCGTTACTGCTGAGCAGTGCTTACACAGAGTCGAGGCCTTTTTTGCTTCTCACCCCACCCCACTAGCCAGTAGGCTGGGGGTGCACAAGAAGCTGGGAGGGGACACAGCCGGGACAGCTGACCCCAACTGACCAAAGGGATATCCCATACCATATGACATCATGCTCAGCATATAAAACTGGGTGAAAAAGAAGGAAGGGGGGACGTTCGGAGTGATGACGTTTGTCTTCCCAAGCAATCATTACACGTGATGAAGCCCTGCTTTCCTGGTGATGGCTGAACATTCCCATGCCTGCTGATGGGAAGTAGTGCATGAATTCCTTGTTTTGCTTTGCTTGCGTGCATGGCTTTTGCTTTACCTATTAAACTGTCTTTATCTCAACCCACAAGTTTTCTCACTTCTGCCTTTCTGATTTTCTCCTCCATCCCACCAGGGGGGAGTGAGCGAGCGGCTGTGTGGTGCTTAGTTGCTGGCTGGGTTAAACCATGACAACACCACAAATGAAACTTAGTGTCTTCATTACATTCAACAATAGTTTATTTAAACTGTTTAAAGTCTTTTTCCTTTGGCTTTCTCATCTCGTTGTTTTTAAATTCTTTGAAATATTTGAAGAAAAGATACTCACTTTTAGTTTCCACAGGTGTGTGTACAGCAATGATAATACAACCTTTAAACAGTAACCTTTGCTGTGAATCTTGGATAGTTTTTCTAAATAGAGTATTCTGTATGCAGCAATCACTTTGATTTTGACAGAAACCCGGAAAAACATTACAAAAGCAATACAAAACAGACTAGGATCTTAAAAAACATTAGATTGTGAGAACTGACAACTACTGCAAGTACAGTTTTCAGAACAATTCTGATTATTCAAATAAAATTCTGTATTTGTCACTGGACTTGCCCTATTTTAAATCTCAACCTGCCCTCAAACATAGACTGCTTTGCAACTGTAAGCTTTTCACCTGGAATGGAATGGCTTACCCTGTGCAGTACTCCATGACACATCCAAACTGCTCCATAACAATGAATAGAAAAATAAATTAATTTTTTTTTTCATTGTAATTTTTGGTTGAAGCTGCTGAGCCTTCTATTTTGTTAACATCTCTTCATTATTTTTATTCATAAATTCACATACATAGAGGATGTGTCCTCTGTTTTACAGCCTCAGAAATAGCCTTTTCTCACAGTTCACCCCATATTGAAGCAGCAGTTCTGCTTGCTTCTAGTCAAGCGAAAAGATCATAGCTACCTAAATCACTGACAAAATTTACCGTATATACCACAGAAGGACACTAAGAATGGATTTTAATTTCAGATTAAGAAACCTGAATTTCTGTGACTTAATGTAGGTGAGCCAGCTTCTCAACTTCCTTTTTAATAAATGATGATTTAGTCAAAACAGCTTAGAAAGAGATTCAGCTCAGTTTGAAGTAGACACCTTAGGTGGGATTCAGCTGATTAAACATAGGCATGTATCGCCATTTGAGACACTATGGGGTGTTAAGGACATCTACAAAGAGCCGATACATAAACTCTTGCTACAGATTGGAAAACCCAGGCAAATTATGACAATGAAGATAACCTACTATCTCAGGATGCTATCTGAATTAGTTCATGTGCAGTCAGTTCAACAGCTTACTCCTAACTGCGTCTGCAACTACTTTCATTGAGGATAATGGCTCACAAAGGGTCACCAGCTGATGAATCATCAGCAAGTGTTCGGTTTGCACAACTGCTGGAGATTATCAGTAGCCTACAGGAAGAACTCCTGAGCATATAAAAGCCTGGAAATAGCTGACATATCTACACATTATACTGCTCTCGGGTCTCTTGGTGCTGTTGCTTGATCTCCGGTACTTAGATTTAGTCTGTTCCTGATAGCATTTCATTGCATGAATATGCAGATTTTCTAATGTTCATCTTTCACTTGTTCCCTGCTCTTTATCTTCCGCCGATACCCTCTACATTCCCTAGCTTCTGCTTCTCCCTTAGATCCTAGCCAGAGACCTAACACTTCGGGACCAACTGCACATTTGTGCAGATGTACATATTGTGCTTCTTTATGGCTTCTGCAGTCACTAGAAGATAGAAAGCATCACAGGCAACTCCTCCAGTGTTAATCCTGGTTCACCATCTGAACGTGCATATTCTAGCCTGGAGATGCAATATGATCAAACAGGCAGACTGAGCCAGAACCAGCCACTCTAGTCATGAGTTGGAGAAATTAATAATTTTTGTTATCCTTTATGTTTTCACTGGCTTTTTGGATACTTCAACAGTTTACATACTCTGATGTATAAGATTCCTTTAAGAACAAAAAATAAATAAAATGGCTCTGGTCTGCATGAAATAAATTAAACATACATAAAATATCCTGGTTATTCTGCCTCTCAGTTCTTTGGTTATTAAAGCTGTTCTAAAAATTTTATATAAACCTTCTTCCCATTGAATTGCAGTGCAAAACAAAACCCTTCTGGGAAGCACTCTATCTGCAAAGGGATGTGTACCGTAATAACATTGATAGTTTTGTTTTCTGTTTTGTTTTTATTTTAGAGAACGTTTTTCCCCATACTCTTCCTGGACACATGGCTGCAACAAATTCTTCTGAATTACAGTCCATCAGCAGCAAATAATCAGAAGAAGCTGACATGGGTTAAGAGCTCACTAATCAGCTGTGCTACATACAGTCTGCTGTCACTGTCCTATCTCTTCCTGAAACTCATAAGATACTAGGTTAAAAATAAATGCACTTTGCCTCTATTTTGATACCACTTGCAGAAAATATCAGGCCCTTTTTGACACCCCTGTTTTTCCACAAGCTTGTTGTCTACTGTCATCGTAAACATATTATTACACAAGCCAAGTCCATTTCTATTCGTTTCAAGTGAAGTCAAATACATGCCAATTAAAAGATATAGAACAGGGAGATTAATGCTTGAGATGTTTTCAAATGGTTCTTAGCTCCCATTTTGAGGTTGCTATGGTGAACGCTCATTTGTAATGCAAAGGAAACAGGATTAAGCATTCTTCTCTGTATGAGAAATAACACTTTTTAAAATGGAAGTAACAATATTTGCCACTTTATTTTCAGAAATTTGAGATATATTTTTATTTCTGATACTTGTTCTTGATGTTTCTGATACTAATCCTTGATAAATTCAATCTAAGAAAAAATGGTATTTTATATTTAAATATTTAACTTTTTGTAGTGATAGGTGGAATTTTCATAATCTTGTTAAATTATTGTTTTCCAAAATGCACACTCTGAATAAATAACATTGAATCAAAATTTAAAATTTATTTCATTTCTTCCTTTGTTCTCAACTAATGCAGTAGCTAAAAAATATCACTATTTAATTTTAAAATATTTGCACTTTTGGGTTTTTTAACTGTATTTAACTGATCTACTCTTATTTTAATATCCGTATCTCTAATGTTCTATGTAAAAACAAAATGATTAATGACTGATATGTTTAAGAGTTCCCGTAGTCATTCAAAGTAAGATTATGATACCCAACTCAATGTGGTCTTTGATGAACACCAGGAAATAATGAGTACTCATGGCTGAACCAAAAGTGAGTAAAAAGGAAAAGTAGAAAGCAAATAATTCAAATTAGTGTGATGCAGCAAGTGTTTTTTATTCCTGTTTGTGAAAGTGTTTCAAGTTCAAAAACAATTTTTTTTTATAACTATTTTTATTAAGCTGACATCTTACTTTCTCTCCCATTTTGTACACAAGACTGATTTAGATAATTTTTGAAAATATTACAATGGAATGTTTCAATGTTATTTTTAAAATAAAAGAGATATTCTTCTTACTTATTTTTAGCACCTAACTTAACAAGTCTTTTATAGATGGTGACTCAGAACCTGGGAATCTCCCTGTATTGACAATATAGGAAGCATAAGAAAAAACAACCTCTAAATTTAAGCACTTAAATTAGGTGCCTAAACTTAGTTCCCAGTTATTAATATTTATCTGAATTATGAACAGTTTCAATTTACTCAGAATATATTTACCATTTATAGACAACATTCTGCTCACTTTTTTTGATATTTCTGTTCACCTCATTCAGACTCTTCCATGATTAGTCACGGGAGAAATTAACAATGTGAGTAAAATCTTTCAGTGAATATATCCTTCAGTATCTACACAGTGATAACAAAAATCAGTAAACAGATGTGTAGTAAAAAAACCACTTTGTCTGAGGCATGCCCCAATTTATACAAATGTTGAAATAGTTATACATTTGTATTTGTAAAAGTTTCTGAGATAATTTATTTTCAGACAGCATTACAGTTATTGCAGGTATCAGCTTATAGAAAGAATTAGACTTGTCATATTTTAGCATCCTGCATTTTGGAGTTACATTCCATGAATAACATGGACCTAATCACTTCTGTAGAAATGGAAACATGGCTTAAATTAAAATGTAATTAAAAAAAAAAAAAGACAATCTCACTATAATTCGCTATTTCTGTTGCATATCCAGCTATTTATTTACTCTGGATAAAGTAGGCATAGGATGCACTTTTAGATGCTGTTATTTTTCTATGGTTTTGGTCAACTCTGTTGGATTTCCGTCTTCACGGCACAGTTTATTTTGCATGCTATGCATTGGCTGAAATAGAACAGCCTGAAAGAGGAACTCTCTATTGCAAATATATACATTGTCACGCCAAGTTATCTTTATGCATTTCTCATAAGCGCGCTGTAATACAATCTGTCTTCATGTCAGCTGGACACTACTTCCCTTAAGCTCTGCATCAGTCTTTCTTCTACCATTCTGTTATTTTTTAAACACAATCCGTAAGACTAATAGCCATGATAAAATTCATACGGACAGGTGGTACTGCTCTCTCCATGCTCATTACAAAAAGAGCATTATGGCCAGTATTTCAGAGAGTGGCCATATATGTTCTTTGGTATCATGCCTGGTCTGACAATATTTTTATGAATTTATTTACGTAATCACGAAGGTGAACAGATATGTTATGTGTGGCCTGACACAAAGTCAACTGATGCGCAGGCATATCCTTCTGCAGCAAAATCCAAAGACAACATCTGTGAGAGTATGTGGAGAGAAACCTTCCAATCTCCCCTCCCCAAACACTCATTCAAATTCTTTTTTGGGAAAAATACAAGACCTAGAGATGAAAATCGGCTTCTCAAATCTTAGGGATCATTGGAGATACAAACCAATCATTTATGGTTCTGACACCGTGACACAGTGCTATCAGACTTAATATTAAGAGGGAAAAAATACTGTATATTAACTCTTATAACTTAGGAGCTGTCCTCTTTTAGGAGAAAAAAAAGAACAGCCTAGTGATTCAGCACCGGTATAGTTTATGCCTTGATAATACAAATCGTATGTTTGGGGTTTTTTTTCCATAACTTCTGCTTTTAATGATTCACTTCAATTCTTTACCACTTCTCCCGTCCCCCTGTCCCCCTGTCC
>NW_009209358.1:8658-10185 GCF_000690835.1 Fulmarus glacialis
CCCCCACCCCTTTCTGTCAGTTCAGAGTTTTATAGACTTCCATTACATCTATTCTCCGGCATCTAACTTCCAGACTAAAGAGTTTCTCTCTCCAGACTTAGTCATTCCTTCTATGAAAGCATTCCATTCTTTTGATCCTCAAATTACATGAATAAAAATACATTAAGTTGTTTTTCAGTATTCTTTGGAGTCAATGGAAGGGTGAGTTACATTTTCCCTTGCACTTGTGGTGAAGTGCATACATATTAGATACTTTGGGGTTTTTTTGAGGGGGAAATATATTTTTCTTTTGAAAAAGAAGATACCACAGAATCAAGTTTGGGGTTTTTTAATAAAGATTTTAATTCAGTGTTGCTTGTTCATTAGAATAAGTGCATGAAATTGTTCAAAACCAATTTTACATTTTATCACAGTTAAAAAGAATTATCCAAACCACGGCATAAAGACAAATGTTTCCAAACAAAAGTACCAATTTATTTATTTGTTTGTATTATAGAGATAATTTATATCTAGAACAGAGACTCATTCAACATATAACTATTTAAAGGAGTGAATTCTAAAAAAATGGCGCAAAACATAGACAAATTTACCTGCATTTGTATATTGATGCAGACATGTAAAAATAACAAGTAGTTAGAAATATATAAAAAGATTGCATAACTACTTAATCCTACCAGTTTCATACTACTGGAGAATGGGTAACATTTATATTATTTTATACTGCTTCTAACACTGAACTAAGCTTTTAAAACCAAACAGAAAATGAAGAGACACTATATAAATTAAGGATTCTATTGGATATCTGTCAAAGACATTATGCTAATTTTCCCAAGAAGAAAGACAGAGAAGAATGTGCCAGACTGAAAACATCAGTTCAAATAAATGATTGTCCTGACACATAAAACTTCAAGCAAAATTGCACATTCATGACTAAGGAAGGATGGTTAAGGAGTAATGATACTCATGTAAGATTTAGAAAGCCCTAGGTGAACTTTCCCTTCTGAAAGATTGCATTAGCAGGACAGCTACATAAATTTGAAGCCAGATTAAAAAACAAGAAAAAGGAATAAAGTACCCAAAGTGTGACTCCTGTGGGATTTAAATACCCAGTGCCCAAACTGTAATGCTAAAAAACTCTGTAAACTAATGCTGACCATAGAAGTGCTAAAATTGTTTTTATTCTATTCCTTTAATGTATTAATTAATTTTACTTTAGCGTTCACCTGACATTCTGCTTCTGCATGTGCCCTTAGTGTTGAAAACCAATTAACAATTTGGCTTTCAGATCATTCAGGATGAAATGATGATCCAAGAGCCAGTCGTTCTATCATTGACGTCTTACTTGCGCAGGAACAAGTAAGAGAGCGACAGCTTCCCTTCAAATCATGTAAAGAGGAAGACATGGCTGCTTTTATGCAGCAACACTATGATGTAGCAAATCTGAATAAATTCCCTTTTGTGCCTGAGGGAAACCTACATTTGCAATTTCCTCCAGAATATTTTAACTGTTTTGATGTAAGGACACTT
>NW_009209358.1:10232-22178 GCF_000690835.1 Fulmarus glacialis
TTAAAAATAGACATAAAGCAAGACTCTAACCTAGTATAGGATTCTAGAAATAGGACTTGGTTTTGAGTCCCTGCTCCACAGCTGGTTTAGACATTTTGTAAGAGACAGTCATTGAGCAATTCTGAAAACCCTGAATAGATCTAAATACAAAACATAACTTTTATGTTTGAGACAAGTAACAGTACGAAGCTGGCGTACTGAGTAGGATAGACATAAAGCAAGACTCTAACCTAGTATAGGATTCTAGAAATAGGACTTGGTTTTGAGTCCCTGCTCCACAGCTGGTTTAGACATTTTGTAAGAGACAGTCATTGAGCAATTCTGAAAACCCTGAATAGATCTAAATACAAAACATAACTTTTATGTTTGAGACAAGTAACAGTACGAAGCTGGCGTACTGAGTAGGTAAAATGAGCATTTCTACAAATAAGTCTTCTCATATGCTTTTCTGAAAATCCTACATGGTCAGTGTGATTAATGGTACGAATGGAAGAAAAAGACACAGGAAAAGTCTTTCTTCCAGATTAGGGAACAGTGGCCATTGGAAAGCCCAGTATAAATGCCGGAAGTTCTTTAAAATAGAGAATAATATATATTTTTTAAAATATGCAATTATAGTTAACTAAATTTATTAAGTATTTTGACAGCCTAGATCGATTTTAAGAATATTTCTACCTTGCAATTCTTTTTGCAAAGTTGGGATTTACTACATAAACAAATGCCAATATTGCAATCTGGATCTGATCAGTCTAACGAGTGTGCTAAGGGACTGTCCTAACCAAGATGCTTTTTTCTATATCCTCAACAATATCCAAAGTTGGAGAAAAATCAGACATCGCTTAGATACATTGAATGTGTCTAACTTTATAATGTAAAACCAAAAAAGATCCTATTTGAAATTTGATAGCCTTAATCTACTTGTAATTATTCTCTTTCAGATGTGTAAAATTGTAATTAATGCTCCCAGTCTTGGAGAGATATCTTACTTTAAAGTAATTTTGTTCCTAATAGATGGGCCAAAGATCATTTACTCTATATCTTTGTACATATTAAGAAATATCCAATATCTGCTACAGGCAGCCTACTTATCCTGTACTTAAAGCTCTCTCAACACATCCGTCTCTTTGAGTGTAATTTCATCACTAACTAAAAATTCTTTATAAAACCAATATTTAAAAATAATAAAAGGTAATAGCAAAATACATACAATAATACTGAAGCCAAAGTGGGTATTAGTAAATTGTCATTAAATTGTTCTGTGTAATTGAGCACTTTAATAATAATCATACCACTCATTCTTTTTCTCTGTCTACCTGTAATATTTAAGTATGCTAGAAACATTTGAACTACAGGATGCTTCACTTTTCGCTGCTCATAGGCATCTTGAAGTTAGATGTCTGCCAAAATCAGTTAACTCGGCTTCCTCTGTGTGAAAGGAGACAGAGAGGACGTATTTGCCGTATTATCCCCACACAACTGTTAGGAGAACCAAATGTCCTTTGCTTACTTTGAGATTTAAGTAAATAAATGTTGTTTTCTGCATGCAGGTGGTCTATGAAGAGGTGCTTAAGATCCCATTTACATTTAGAGAAGATCTAGGGCTCATTTCAGTTTCCTACATATCTTTAAGCATGTAGGGACATTTTAGATATTCTAGGCTACCAAAACACCCACATGGGTTTTGCAGAGCTGACACGGGAACCATGGGAGCCCTGTGAACTTCTGGAGCAGCAGCCTACTTGCAGCTATGTGTCGGTAAATAAATTAACCAGTTAGTGTCATTTTCAGTAGTTTGAGGTAACCCTGAGAGCCTGCAGTAGTCACTCCAGGAAGATGGGGGGTCTTCCATAAGCCTAAGCAACATGCATAAATAGCAAATAAAATGCCAGTAGATGGCATTATATCCCAAGATCTTATATAGCACTTTGCATTAAGAAGTATCAAAGTCAAGCATGCAGTGAACCACTTAGTTACTGAAAGTCCTATATGCATGGAATTTTAGTTGCTTAAATTCAGGAGAGTTCAACAACCTTTAAGCTGAGATACTCTCTGTGTTAACAGTTTGAGACAAAAATTCCAGTTCAAGTTACAGTACCGGACATGCACTGTATTATTTCCAGCTCACTGACTGTTTAGGCACCTGTTTCAAAGTTCAGCCTGTCCCAAATTCAAGAAAGTGATATCGAGCACACAGACTTGCTTTGACCAACCTTCTCAGACCATGCTGAACCCACTTGGATCTGGACATAAATGTCTTTGGCTATGCACTTCAGTTTCCCAGAGGTGACTATCTAGAGGCATGAAAAGTAACCGAATTATGTAGAAGCCACAAGGTTAAGTTCCATCTTTTCCTGTTCCTTGACTTTCCTATTCACTGACTTCGACATTTGGAGTACAGCACCAATCTGAGATTCAGTCTAAAGTCAAAATTTCCTACCAATCTATTCTAAGCATCTGGAGCCAGCCTTGTGAATCTCACTTGAGAAGCTGAGTGCTTAAATGCATACATTTGTGATACTGAGTATCACCTAAGCTGTTTTGCTGAATGCCTGTCCAGTATTGTTGCTAATGGGATACAATTAATTCCAAGAGTTGAGCTTGGCAGGATTGACATATTTGTCACTACTATACACAGTTTTCACAGTATATGACCTTGTCCGTATAGATGTTTACTTGAAGCTGTTAACTCCAATCCCAGGGGATGTTCTACCCTTTCCTGAAATAAGTAAAAATAGAATTATGAGCTAAAAATATTGCCGCAGAAGGTAGCTGACATGAGAAAGCATGTCAATGGTCATTGAGATACGAAAGACTTCATTCAATAATAGACTTTGAGAAGAAAATTTTAAAACCCAGAAAGAGACCCCAGCTGGCACACGACACAGACTGTGAACAGCAATGCAACCCCGCCAGGGTTGCTCTGGCTGCTGGCTCCACGCAGCCTTCACTGACCGTCTGCGGCGGATGCAGCATAACGCCCCTGTAAGGCAGCCTGGACTGCTGACCCCCCAGCTACCTCTGCACTGGGAAGCAATGGCTGGAGAGAGGCAACCACATAGAATTGGACCATATCTCCCACTCCAGGAATTACTGCTTGCTGTGGTAAAAGTTTTCTCCCTACTTCCTCTTCTCCAACTCACCCAGTTACCCACCTTACTTTTTGAAATATCTCCTTTTCCCTTGGTGATGCCCCACAGAGTATCACCTACAGGTATGCTGGCTGTTTTTGATAAATGGTATCAATTATTAAAAGAATTTTCATGTCAAAAAGGGCTACTCTTTATTACGAGAAGAGCAATGCTAAACTGAAACATTTAAGGAAGCAGTGCCACTTGCTGGGACTGTTGGTAGAAACACTGCCAGTAGTAAAGGAAGCATAGAGGAATCTCTGTGGTTTGTAGATAATACACAGAAGATGAAAGCAAGAATTAAAGACCCACCCATGGAAGACATACCAAAGGAAAACATGATTTACCATAAAAGTTAGTGAAAAACAAAAGCTCAGTAACTAGGAACTAGAAAAACATTTTAAGTTGTATCTTCTGTTACTGAGGTACAGGCGTATTGCTATTTTCACCTTTTTTTTTTTTTTTTGACAAGTGGAAGAAATATTCACATGAGTGGTTTACTACATAAAAAGTACTTGTAGTAAAAATATGGGAAAAAGCACAGAAAGTGAGAGCCAAAAAAATCAAAAACAAAAAAGAAAAGGAGAAGTTACCAAGGATATGTCCTTGCTGGTAAAAACTTCACTTGTTTTAAAATAATATACACATTAATAAATAGAGCAGAAAGACAGGATTTTCAAAATCACTGGTGTAACTCTAATTACGTTATAATAAATACAAATAAATGCCATTGACTTCAATAGCTTGCTCTCATTACCTTACAGTTAATTTTTTACCTTCTTCTTCTGTAATATAAATATCTAGCTTCTTTATTGTGCATGTGTATAAAACTATATATAAATCCAAAATGGGATACCCTTTGTGGAAAGAGAACAAGAACAGAGATATATGATAGGCATTACTGTCATTTCTCAATGCACTAGCTGATACTTAGAATTATCAAAGTAAATATATGGACTATAAGAATTTGTAGAGACTATTATATAACATAGAAAAGAAGCCTCTAAGCCAAAACTGAGTGCCAAGAATGAGGAAAATTTGTTTAATAGTGTTGAAATCTGTGAAGACCAAACATTGGATGAAGTCATAAGCTATAGATTTTCCACTGCTTCCGTGATAACATACACTCATCATTATTCAATGTCAACCCATTTTTATTGAAATCAGACTGAACAGCAGTAACTACTGCACTTCTGCTGACAAAGATTTGTTCCTTACTTTTGTGAGATCTGGAATCAGAGAAAACGTTTTCAAATACCACAACATTTTATTTATTTCTTTATTTATTTAAAATGAGATAATCATGCTAATTAAAAATATTCTATAGTTTGGTACAACACAGATCTCAACTACTTCCTTTAATATAAAAATTAGTTTAATTGATTCTCTGCTGTCTTTCTTAGGTGAAGCCATAACCCAAGTCAAAATGGCTTTAAGCCACACCTTACCATTTCCAGGGCAAAGTGGTGCATGTAAATGACAGAAGTCCAGGTATTCATTATGGATGTATACTTCCCCAGATCTACACAGGCACACATGTATCCACATATGTAATACTATACTAACAAAAACATTCACCTAATTTAACTTTTTATAAAATATGTCAGTTATTCCCTCACATCTGTTTTATTGCTTTTGGCAGATAACACCCTTTTAGTTAAAACACCTATCCAGTTCTGTAGTCTGGTCTCTATTACTGCAAGATGAGTGACTTTTTAGGCATTGATCCCTAAGCAAGCCATATTGATTAGGAAAGTAACGCATAAATGTAAGGCAGGAATCATAAAAAGACTGAAGTTGTGTTATCTGAAGTAAGGCAGAATCCATTAATGGGAAGTAAGCCAACTTTCTGGTGTCTTGTTCAGATATTCTTATTTCATCTTTCCTTCTCCCTGGTTCCTCGGGTCTACTTCTGCCCTTTTTGTCGCCACTTACCCAATCTCTTCCCTTCTCTGTCTTCACTGCTCCCACAGCCTTTGGACTACTTTCCCTGCCATTCTTAATTTGCTTAATTGTATTTTTGCTTATTCATCTTTGAGTTCACACCAGTAACTATTAGTCATTTACCAATCTGTCATACCTACTTATCTTTCATGTGTTTGATGAGGGGGAGGAGGGTGCAGTGGCAGACCATCTGCTTTCAGAGACTGGTCACAAACGACACAAAGCTGAAGTGAGCCTCTCACCATCCACTCATTAGCTGCAAACTTTTCATATGCTACTCCGTGAATATTTACAAGTGATTAATATATACATTTTAATCAAGAGCAATTCCTAGGCAATTCACGCAAAGTGGAAAAAATTTGCTCTCATAATGAACATTATTTAAAATCCAGCTCCATGAACAACCAGGGAAGGAAAGATTTTGAAACATTAGGAGAGTATCAAACCGAATACATAAAACTTTTTAAACAGACATAAAATCTTCTTATGGTTGAACAGTATGTTATGAAGGCTACAAACACTGAGGAAAACAGTAACTACTGATGAAAGCAGATCTCACTGAAATATAACTTGGTTCTAACAGTACATGTTTTCTAATTAAAATATTTCTGTAAAACTCTTATCAGGCAGATCTTATGGCACACGAAATTTGCAAGTATGAAAAAGATACAGAAAAGCATCTGCCACAAAATTACATCCCACATCTTTTAAAATATAAACAGATTTAACAGCCTTGAAGTCAGTCAGTCATGTTTTGTGTTCTTCAGATATACATCTGACAAACTCTTAAAATATTTCAGAGGCTGCATTAGTGATCATGCTGAAGATGACTGTAGGCAACGGAATCACCAGGTCACCTGCATGGGTCACCTGTGACCCACCGCACCCGTGGGACTGGGCACCAGGGAGAAGCCAAGCGAAGGCAAGGCGCAAGAGTGGTATCACACAGTGAGGTGCACTTTGCAAGTGCATTTCAATTTGTGTGCACATCCACACAGACATACTGTGTAAGGCTCACAAGGGACTTACACCACAGCGTGTAAATAGTTGTAAGACATAATTTGTTCTCAGCGGCAGACTTCACTGGGAATTGAAAGTGCTCAGCATCTTGCAGGTCTGGACACTGAGGCTGCTTTTGTTAGAACACATGTAACATCAGAAGGAGGAGTGACAAACTGTGCACAGTATTTTACCATAAAATATACACTAATCCAATATTGTTTTTAGTTATTCTGAGGACGGCCTTAAATAGATCACATATAATATACACATGGAGTATATGGATGTCTAAAGTGCCAGCATTTCATTACTGTCAGACATTAATAGATCAATTTGCTTGCATGTTCACTGACAAAAGAATACAAAATTATTTTAAGAATCTGTTATTGTAGCATGATATCATGGAACTAATGGAGAGTGAAGCTGTGACACTTCCTAGAGCTAGCCAAAGGCATGCCATATGGAATAGTAAGGCAATGCAACGAAGACTGTAATGCAGAAAAAAAGAATAAAAAACCAAAATCTATCTAAGCTAGAAAAAAGATACATTGTTTTGTTGTATCTGGAAATTAATGTCATCTTTATGAAGGGAAAGGAAATCATAGATCCTAAAATATTCAGAAATGTGTAGGTTAGTGCTTAGGATACTGTGTGTTTATGCATTTATCTTCAAACTGGTGAGAAGGCTTGAGATATTTCTGAGAACTTCTGGGGCAAGACATTTTTTTGGACTGCCAAGTAATCAGCATAAATAATGTCTGCATTTTCTTTTATAATTAGTATTTTAAATCAGGAATTCTCCAAAATCAGGTCTATTGGCAGTAATGGGAACAGGGAAGGCCGCCACTAGGTGATGGAGAAGAGGGGAGCAGGAGGGAGCGGAGGGTGGCACATCCCCCTCTGTGTCACTGTGGCAGCCCCCGCAGTCACCTCCCCAGCGTGGGCTGCAGCCGGCTCCAGTGGGCTCCTCTGCATCTCGACCGGTGACCATGGGCATCCAGTACCCTTCCAGCAGGTAGGAAACATTTCTGCAGAGCTCCCCTACAAACATCCACGCCACACAAACAGAAACGGGGGCCCAACAGTGGTGTGTCAGTATAGGAGTTTCCTGATTAATGCTGCTCACTAGAAAGTAACCAGGAATCCTGTTAAAGGCTGTTCCCTAGCACGTGGAAAGTTGTTTCTGCACACCACATTGCAGCTTTTTCAGGAAAAGGTGGTAAAATGTGCAACCTTTCATTTAATTGTGCGCAGCACATGGAATCTCTATATCTCATCTCACATTATCTTGATGTCCTAAATGTGGTTTAACAGAAACTAGTAGAATAAAATTGCAGGATACGTAAACTTATCTAATATAAAATTAATCACAGTGATGCTTTGTTACACTGTATGTCATTTAAGTTTCATCTTGATGACACCACATAGCAAAACAAAATGAAAAGTAAACGGACTGTCAGATTCTTGGTATATAAAAGACATGCAATTGAAGTCATGTATGTGATAAAGATAAACCAATTCAAACTTCTTAAGAAAAGAAATGTATTTTTGTGTACGGCAATTTCAATCACCTACTGATTGGAAATGGCACTAGTGAATCTTTATCTGGCTTAACTGGTATTTACTGTTTTGTATTGAAGAAATAAGGTATACAGCTGCTGAGAGCAATTATGCAAACAAGAAAGAATGTTCTCAGCTGTGCTCTTTAGACCCCTCTTACCAAGAATTAGCATATATAATAACATTAATTAGGATATGTCAGAATGTTTTAATGCTAACAAAGATGAAATCATATAACAGAATTACACTGTACTATAAATAATTTTACTAGAGCATTTTCATTTTTGTTTATATGTCATTTTTCTGGTGAAATCGGTAGGAAGGCAAACATCTGATCAGTATTTTCTGTTAGCTTGTCTTTCAGGACTAGACAACCATGGATATCTGACAAATTAATAGTTATGCATACAGACAAAAAATAAGCAAAATAATTGATTGAAAGGTTGATCCTTTTCAGGCTCTTCTATTTCAATTTAAAGCTTACAGGTTCTTCTATTTCAATTAAAAAAAAATTGTACTACCATCCTTTCAATATCATAGGAAAAAGATGCAGCAAAAAACATTTAGCTTAATTTCATATCTAATACATAAATGTACTAATGGGTAAGCTCAGTTCATGAAGACTAATGAATATCTCTTGAATTTTTAACAGATTTTTTCATGTGTGTATATATATGCATACAATGTGCATGCAATGCTGCAGCACGTTACAGCATGTAGCATGTGCATTTAATACTACAGCAAGTGATGGCAACCTACCCATTTGTTTAACTATTATAGCATGTTAGCCATTTTGTAACTCCTTGAAATGAAAATGCAGTACATTGTTTATATATTAGTTTCCATCTCTCCTTATACTATCTTGAAAAATATCAAAGCCGCAGAAGAAAATCAGTCATTTTTTGTTTCTTACATGAAAAGTTGTTTAGATAGATGAATATGTAGGAATTGGGAAACAATCCATTCTATGTGTATAATGAGAAATTAGAAGACTAAACTGTCAATTTACAGTATAAGAAGTGGTATTTCTGTATGGAGAAGTAGTGAACTAATCACTGAGGCTCCTGACCATATGAGGAAGCTGTGAAGGGGAATGCATTTACAGAGTGAGAAAGGACATTTCAATGGGTTTGGTCCAGAAGTTCAGAATAGTTTGTCAGCAAACACAGCTGTAATATTGTCATGACTGTGATATCCTGAGGTTATAAATCAAGATAAAGTATGTACAGAAACATACTGTCTTTAACAACATAGAATATTTTTACAGTTGGAAGAAGGAGACCTTTATTTTTTTTAGTTCAAAAGCAATTAATTTGATATTACATAGAAGTTAAAAACAACTGGCCTGAGTTTAACTATGTTATGTCAATTGGTTCAACAGTTTGAAAGAAAAGTGTGGCTGATAGGTGTGAAACAGAAGAGGAAGCTAAGAAGGAGTGAGATGATTGATCCTTAACTTCTGCAGGACAGAAGGACAGACAAATGCTAGCTGCTAAACTTTAAGGTATAAGATCCCACTGAAAATGTATACAAAATATAATTATTAGTTATGTGAATGCTTTAGCTTACTCTAAAATTCTTATGCACTAGCTCAATTTAATACTGGTTATACAGTTGTTAAGCCATATACAGGAAAGTCAAATTTATACTTACACACTGACTAAAAATATGCCTTTAAAGATTAAATACACACACTATGTTTCATTATATAAACTGTAAATTTGGGTACAAAATGTACAAATTCACTAATTGTCCAACATGGCCATTCAGCTGTCTGCTCATTGTATCATTCTGATATGTCACTTTACTGCAGAATTCAGAATGCTTTTGGCATTTGTAATCAAAATGGAAATACTTAACACCTGTACAATTGGCCTGTGGAAATCTAGGGGGCAAGAATCAAAGTAAATTAATTGTCCATATGGACTGCAAAAAAAGACTTATCCCAGTGCATGCTGATCTGTGAAATTACTTTGTTAAAATTAGAATTTTATTTCTCTTCACAGTTTTAAATTATTTTATCATTTAGATTATTAAATTTATAAATGTACGTTAATTGCTTAATTTACTATTTTATTTTAGGAATCCATCTGCTTTGTATGCCAAAAGCATCATGAAAATGTCAATTTGAGTTAGTTTTGTTATGGTAAATACTGCACACAACAGTATATTCTGTGCCTTCAGAAGGAAGCGGTGCAAAGACAATTTTCTAAGCAGCATTTATAATGTTTATATACTAATTCTTCTTCTAGCTGTAATGCACTGTAACAAACTGTCTGAAAAGGCTCTAAGTCTAGTGACAAAACAGAAATTCAAAATCCCCTCCTGCTCTACAAGTCATTCAAGTGGAAGGCTGCAAAAAGGGAGGTTTGGATATAATGTGTAGATATTTTTTAAGAAACCAGTGCCAGCTGGTGCCTACAGACCTTTTCAGCTATTAGGGGAAGGATTCAGTTACTGAAACATACCTGTCCAATTCATTTACGATACTCTAGGTTCTCCAAAACAGGTGTGTAGTCTGCCAAATCTGACCTAAGACCAATAGGAAACCTTCCTTTTAAAGATTAGTTCAGTAACCTAAACATAGACATCTAGCACCACTTCAGATACACGGGGCTAGTAGGATGTTACAAAGAACCTATGAAAGACCCAGCATGGGGTGGAGTGGCACCTGGAGACCAAGCAGGATATCCTAGCGTATCTCCAGTAGTACAAGGCACCTATTCAGTTTGGGGGCAACTGAATCAAGCCAAGATCTCTATTACCTACAAGACTCTAGACATCTACCATGCTTATAAAAAACAATAGGCAGATAGGCATATTTAGATAACCTAAGTCACACTGCATCCTACCCCTTAGTGACTGATAATCCAAATATTTTATTCTGTATGGTTGTTTTCAACTTTCACTTTATAGCTAATAAAGTGTGTGACCTTGAACATTTATTATTAAAACTATCCCATTTCTATTAGTTCAATCTTCAAGGTAATGTAATTCTTCCTCCAGGTTCTTTTTAATATTCCTGTGCTTTAACATGCTTTAACATGATTTTTATAACATGAACAGATTTCAATAGCATAGTCATGCATTTTGTGCCAAGGTCCGTACTGAAACTCATAAACAAGATTAGGCTTCAGTTCTTTGAGGAATTTCACTAGTCATACATCCTCATCTAGAGAGTTCCCTTTTTTAAAGTAGCATATTTGCTGGGTCTACTGTACACAAAGCGTGTGTGTGTATGGTATCCACTTACACAGTTAAAATCAAAAGCCACTATAAACTATAAAGGAACAGAAAAAATTATTGGCCTATAGGTCAGGCAAGGTCAGAATGCTGGTTTGAGAAAACTTCTGTCTCAAAGAGTTTTGTTTAATGTGTTATGATTTATATTCCAGTAAAGATGCACTGTTTTTTATTCTCTTTTCCATTTGAACGCAATGTATTTGATTACATTTTCCTTCAACATGTGTTCATGCAATTGAAGTTCGACTCAGGAGCAATAATCATTAAAAACACCTCTCTGCCTGCCCCTGAATATGGGTACTGCATTTCCTATTATTCCTAATGGTTCCATCCCCATGTTAATAGATTAATTAAAAATCCATTTTACTTGACCTGAGATTTCATTGCATAATTGTAGGATAGAGATTATCTTGTCCCATCCTACTTTGGGAACATTAAACTCTACATGAAGAGTAAGCAAAATTCAAAGTTGTTTCCACCTACACATTCTTATTAACTAGCCTGCATTTGTCCCCATACTCTCTATCACATGAAACAGAAAAATGTAATCTCATAAGTCATATCTAAATTCTCAGTAACATCCTTACTTAATAAAGATGGTTTTTTTCTTTGTCATCTTACTTTTCATTTAGTTATAGAGCTGCAAAATCTTCTGCTCATTCTGATAATTTTCATTTTGGCTCTGTACTTCCCAACCTCAGTATCATTTGGAACCAAAACCAACTAAAAATATTGTAATTTGTCTTGAAGCACACAGCAAAGTAATTGAAGTCAATGGAAATGCAAAGACTCTTCTTCTGTTCCTGAAATATTTTTAGGATAACTCAAAGAGTTTATTTCTGTGCAAGAATAAGTAACAAGAAAATAATCTAGCTAGCTCCACCACCTTGGAAGCCAAAGTTGATAAATACTATCTTTTAACCTGTTTTTTTTTTACCGTTAATTAGTACTACTCACTGACGATAAGGGTTTTGTAACAAGTACGCTAAGGTTTTAGTGGGTTTCCCAACACTTAAGTGGCTTTCCTAAATTATTTTACTGTGGATTTCTTTTTCTTTTTTTCTCTTTCTTT